>NW_008474638.1:0-1291 GCF_000622305.1 Nannospalax galili | reverse complement strand
TCTTTCACCTCACAGAGGTGGGAAGGGGCAGAGCTTAGGCCATGGGGCTCCAAAGCTCAGCACCGCACTCCTTCCCCTCTGCCTGACTTTAGCAGGATCTGTACAGCCCAGACTGGGCCTCAGCAACCCCTCCTGCCTGAGCTGTGCATGGGGCAGTCCTAGTTCTCAAGACTGAAGCTACATGGTGCCAATCTATTATTGTTTCAGAGCATATGTTGAAATATCATAACCCTCAGTTAAAAATGTTAAAATTCCATGCTTTTGGGGTGGTTCTCCCAGAGACTTGTGAAACGTGGGGAACTCTTCCTTCATAACTCCATGGTCCTTTGTCAACCCTTGTGGGGATCACAGGGCTATGGCCAGTCTTTGGAGACTGGTGGGGGATTGAGTGTCCAGTTACATTATAAGGCATTGAAGAACTGAGGGCTCTTTGTACACTCCATGATGATGGCACCCATGTGTTGGTTAGGCAACAGGACTTGAAGGCCTGGTGACATCAATAGCTTGGAAATGGAGGTGAGAGGGACTAAAGTGCCACAAAGAAGGCCTCGATGAATGCTACCAATTTACAAGCAAGGCTCTGCAAAGGATTGGCAACAGTGTGGTCAAAATGAAAAGCAGCATTAAAGTTGAGACTGTTGCTATGGTTACAGGTTTACACAAGAAGCGCTCCTCCACTTCACCATGCATTTCTTTGATTTAAATATGCTTGTGCTGTGCCAAACTCCTCAGTGGTGTTCTTTACCCTCTTTTATTACCGCCAAGAGAATGGCTGCCAGGCCAATTCTGTGTTGCTCAGGCAGGTCACTTTCCTGCTCTAAAACTTCCAGTGGCTCACCACTGCCCACTAGAACCAGTTCTGGTATTTGGGCCATTCAGTAAGAATGAAGCTGAGTGTCCCAGGGGACCAGATGCTCCTGAGGTTAGGCTGACAATTCAGATATACTACACACACCAGGGCCATACCTTAGTCTGCCATCAGGACTTAACTGTTAGGTGATAGATGTATATATTGGAAGTGGAGGTCTCAGCACCTGAAGTGGAATGGGCTTATGGTGTTCCAAACATTCTTGAGTGCCCAACAGGTATGACACTAGGTTACTTTCCAGCACATGACAAGACTTCATTAATACTTGTGTGGCGAATGAATAGTTTTTATAAGCACCCTTGCCTCTGAGTTCTCTACCATCAGGGACAGAGACCAGGGCTGTAAAGATGAAGGGTCTCCAGGGTCTTAGGCAATTCTAGACTTTCAATTCTTTCAGTAACCTTGATGATAAAAAAAAAAAAA
>NW_008474637.1:0-1290 GCF_000622305.1 Nannospalax galili | reverse complement strand
GGGGGGGGGTGTTGCTCAGTGTATACTTGGCTCAGACGGATGCTCAGAAAGTCTGGGCTGGTGCTATTCAGGGACGGATGCAAGGTCCCCAGGGCAGCTGGGTCTATCTCCAGCCTAATGCCTCCCTCCTATTTCCTGCAGCTTGGAGATCCACAGCTGTGAGCTGCGAGGCTCCTCCCTGAAGCCACTCCCTGGCAAGGGCCTGAGTCTCACCATCTCTGATTCATTTATCCGGGTCCAGGGCAAGTGTAAGGCACGCAAGTCTTTCTTGTAAGTTCACTCTGCCCTTGGCCTCGGCCTTCAGTTCATCTTCCTGGGTCATCAGAAAGGCCACATATGGACAGATGTAGCTCAAGCCAATATGAACCAAAGTCCAAGTCCTAGGTCTCAGATCTCTGTCTCCTAAAAGAACAGACCTGCTTCCCCGAGGGTTCTATGTGAACTAAATAAGATCACGTGGTTTTTTTCCTACTTTGCTTCCCACAGACCCAGACCCCAAGGGCCACACTTGAGAAGGGGCTCAGGGAGAGAGAGGAGGTACAGCAGGGGAGGGGGCAGCTGGAGTTAACCCAACAGGGATGCTGGAGTCCATAGAGCTGCTCCTCTAGGTTCCCTGGCTCAGCCTGGTCTCCCCTCTTCCCTCTGCCCTGGCTCAAGGGCTCTGAGGGGTCACCAGCCTTCCAGCCCTTAGGACTCGTCCCAGAGAGTTTGAATGGAAGACATGTTTGTTTGTTGGGGCATCTACAAGAAACATACAAGGTGAGGCACAGGGCTCCTCCTGGTTTCCCCTGGGGCCTCTCTCCTCAGCTTGCAGAGGGCACATGCTGTCTTCATTTGCATGTGGGCTCTTGACAGCACTAGTCTCTTTTGCTATACCCTAACCTCCTTTTGTGAGGACACCAGGTGGGTTGGCATAGGGCCCCACTACTGGCTTCTGTCAATCATCTTCAAAGGGGCTGTCTCCAAGTAAAGTCACAACCAGAGGGACTAGGGGGTCAGACTTCAACATGTGCAATTTGGGACACAATTCAGCCTGTGACAAAAGGGCTGGTCAGTCTCAACTGGGTGGTCCAGCCACATTTACCCTTGAAACCTGCAGAGCTCTGTGTGGAAGCCTTCAGCCACATGTGATTGCCAAGTGCCTGATATAAGTGGAGATCAGCCATAAGAAATTCCAGGTTTACAGATTTGGGGCAAAAAAGGAGAAAACCCCCCAAAATCAAACAATGCCAGGTGCTTGTGGCACACACTTTTAATCCCAGCACTCAGGAGGCAGAGGCAGGTGGAGCT
>NW_008474636.1:0-1275 GCF_000622305.1 Nannospalax galili | reverse complement strand
GAGAGAGAGAGAGAGAGAGAGAGAGAGAGAGAGAGAGAGAGAGAACTGGGACTAGACTATTAATGCTCACAGCCCGCCCCAGTGATGTGCTTCCTTGAACAAGATTCTCCAACAAAGGGCTGCCACCCACCAGGGACAACGTGTTCAGGTATTGAACCTATCAGGGACATTCTCCTTCAAACCGCCACACAAGACATGCACATCTGGACAAGGAGACTGGGCTTCGCAAAGCCAGGGATACTGGCCCCATTTGTTCCTTACACTGAACACAGGTCTAATAGAACCAAGACAATAGCATTCTGTCTCTTAAAACTAAAACACCAAGATTTTCCCTTTTAGTACTTCAAAGTTAAAGGAGAGTGTCTTTAGATATCGGATACCATTATCGGTATGAAGAGAGATCAGAATTCTTTTGTGATTCTTACCCACACCTATACAGTGTCTCCTAAGGACACGTTGGACCCACTTTTTATAGATGAAGCATGGTCTGCAAAGCAGGGTTTTCCTGAAGTCTCCTGGCACAAATGCTAACCAGTTATATTAGATACTGCTCTCTGCAGAGTTGCCTTTGGGAAATGATAACTGCACACCACAAAGGGGCTGTTGTCATTTCAAATAATCAGATACAATTTACATATAGATGATTTTCTATTTTATCCTTGAACCTTCTGAATGTGTATAATAATATGAAGGATCAGAAAGAAAATAACCATACCCAACAGTCTCTACTTTGGTATTTAAAGAAACATTTTTAGTTTTTCTGTTAGCTTCACATAAAATATTATTTTGCTCCACTTAATCTTATCAGAAGGTTATCTTCAGTTTTTATTTTAAAAAACGTCGTCAGGTCCTAGGTATAATTTATATGCTGTAGCATTCCCCTTGTACTGCACCGTTTTGTGAGCTTTGACAAAGGCATCATCATGCAGCCAGGGCTGTAATCAAGGTTCAGAAGAGTTTCCCTGCTCTCTACATCCTTTGTGCTTTCTCTTGTTAACCTACCTCACCCCCAGGCCCTGGGCAACACTCAACAGACATTGCGTTCAGAACGGAGAATATATGATTCCAATTCTTTCAAGTTCTAGGTTGATTTTTATGGTCCCAAATATGGTCAACTTGGTCAAACTGAAATTATGAAATGTCTCATATTTTTGTATTTAGTTCCATCAATTTTTATTCATGTATTTTTTTCTGGTCTTTTTGAGACAGGGTCTTCCTGTAGGTCCACCTGGCCTGGAACTCACTATGTAGACCAGGCTGGCCTTGAACTCACAA
>NW_008474635.1:0-1283 GCF_000622305.1 Nannospalax galili | reverse complement strand
CAGACATGTCAAAGATTATTCTCTTCAGTGATTCTAGATCCTATCAAGTTAACAATGAAAGTTCCCATCACAGCAAACTTCCAAGTTACATCTCCCAGCTAGTTCGAAATGGGACAATGCACAGTGCCCAAAGAGCTTGAAACAAGAGGTCCTAGGTCTACCTGTGGCTACCCTGAAGCCCTCATAGTTTCTTATCTGTCAAATTGATGTTTTTCTCTCAGAATTTCCTTCACACTGACATTGATTTTCTAACTCTACACATGCTCTCACCCTTCCTTTTTTAAGTATTTAATATGGAGCTGGTGATTTTATGGCCTCCATTATCTTGTTTTTATAATGTGTTTGTTTTCTTTAGCTAATTAAAATTGCATAGGCAACAAATAAAATTTAAAACGATGAGGCCAGGATATAATGGAATCCAAAATACAACATTACACAGCTTGGCTGAAGACTCAGCTTGGGAGCTCAGAGGCAAGATGACCTACTGTTAACTGTGACCTGGTTGTTAAAAGGAAGAGGCTAGGGGCTGTGGAGAGGGCTCAGTGGTTAAATGCTTGCTGTGTCAGCATGGGGACTTTGCTTAACCTATAGTAGTACTCATATCAAAATCTGGGCATGGTGGCATTTACTTGTAATCCCAGCACTAGGGAAGCAGAGACAGGAGGATCCCTGGGACTTGCTAGCCAGCCTGTCTAGTAAAATTGTGAATTTTGGGTCAGAGAGAGATTTTGTCTCAAAAAATAAGGTGGATGGTGCCTGAGGAACAATACTGGAGAGTGTCCCCTCGCCTCTACATGCATGCACATGTACCCCTTAGCCTCCAAGAAAATTTAAAAGTTGAGGCTATGGTTTAACAAGAGCCTGATTTTCTAGTCTGGTTTCAAAACTGGCAAGTTCTACCACTCACACATACCATGTTTATTATCTAACTATTGAAACAAAAGCTTGTGAGGCTGGAGAGGTGGCTCATATAAAACACTTGCTGCTCTTGTAGAAGACTGGATTTCAGTTCCCAACTTCCACATCAGGTGGCTCACAACATCCGTAACTTCAGCTCCAGGGGAGCTGATGTACTCTACTGCCCTCTGTGGACACATGGCGCACATACATACATAAAGGCAAACATATATGCACATAAATAAGAATAAATCTTTTAATATATAAAAAATATTTTTAAACAGGGTCTCCCTGTAGCCCCAGCTGTCCTGGAACTCTCTCTGTGTAGATCAGAATGGCCTCAGTCTCACAGAGATCCACCTGCCTCTGCCTCCCAAGTGCTGGGA
>NW_008474634.1:0-1291 GCF_000622305.1 Nannospalax galili | reverse complement strand
GGGGGGGGTATGTGTGCACTTTACTTTGCCACACATTGTCCTTTGCCTCAATAGCAGAGGGAAGCCACTGATGTTCCAGTGGAGTCTGGTGGGAGGGGAGTGGGGGAGGGGAGAACATACGTGCACACGTACGTGATTAGCTTTAAGGCTTTAAAGTTGTTCAGTGCGGGTACTCACCGTGAACTGTTGTTGTGGAAGGGCTTTACCAGGTCCCAAGAGAATACAAACGTGAGCGAAGCCCTGAGGCTTGCTTTTAAGAAGCTGAGGGTCAAGTGAGACGGAAGTGGAGTTGGAGGTGATGAATGTGCATGGAGAACTGTGGGAACAGGAAGAAGAGGTGATATTGAGGGAGGGGAAGGAAGGATTTGCAATCTGGCTCTCAGTTCTACACTGATAAAATTGTTAACTCTTGGAAGATGAATCAATTTATTTTTTTCAGTTAAAACACCTGCCTATAGTGCAAGACACAGGTAAGTCAGCCATATGTGGTCTCTGAGCATCGGGCTTCTGATGCGCTGATTTACTGTGTGCACTGATGTGGCCTTGGGGTCCTTGGTGTTAAATATGGAGATCTGAGTGCTCTGCACTTCATCTTAATTGTGAAGAAACTCCTGTCAAGGAAGTACTTCCTGAGGTAATCAGTCTACAGCTTTATAAGGTCTGAGAGTGCTAACTTAGCATTCATTTAAGCTTTATTGGTTCTGATTAATTTGTGGGGAGTTGTAGAATGGGAATTTGAAATATCTTAATGAAACTGTCCTATTATTTATCAGAGGAAACTTAATGAAATCTAGTTACATGCAAGTGCTGGGCTGAGTCATAGGGTAGATACCAAAGGAGTGTAAGGACATTCTCAGCCTTACTTTGGAATTACTTATAACACCTTAGAAAGAGCTTGAGATGCAGGCAACAGTCAGATCAATGGAGATGACACTCAAGTCAATAAAGGCCACACTCAGATCAATTAAAACAATCTCTGAGGGAAGCTGTGTGTTCCTCTGTTGTAACGCTCCCCACTCCCCACAGGTGATTCCAAACTGCAGCCCTAAGTGAGAGATCGAGATTAAAACCCTGGAAAGCTTCATGAACTACTCAACATCAACTTTAATAATGATTCCTGAGGGGCCAGAGATGGCTCAGCAGTTAAGAGTGCTTCCCACTCTTGCAGGTGACTCGAGCTTGGCAACTTACTTTGGGCAGGTCACGACTGCCTGTAAACCCAGATCCAGGGGTTCTGATGCCCTCTTATGGCCTCTGTTGTCACCTGCACACATGTGGCTAGTGCGCGCGC
>NW_008474633.1:0-1291 GCF_000622305.1 Nannospalax galili | reverse complement strand
AAAAAAAAATCATTGGACCAAATTTTGCAAAGTAATTTCAGAAGACATTCCCACTAAAAGATATGTTCATTTCAATAATATAGCTAGTAGATTATTGACTATGGCCACATGTAAAGCAATTTAAGTAATAAGTGCTTCTTGTTTGCTAAATAATAATATAAGAGTGAAAACACACAGTGACATTACCTAGAGAGAGCTAAATCTTGCTTTCTCTGCTGCCTATGGGGCTTAGAGCATTCAGCTTCCATCTGGTAGACGTTTTTCTCCTTGACTTCTAATCCTTGTAATACACAAAGCAGACACAGTGTTAACAACTGCAGTTTATATCACTCTTAAAGAATAGCATAATTTTCCCAAGCTATTTTAAAAATTGGAATGTTTCTATAATATTATATTGGCTACTTCAGTAAAGCATGCATTTTTGTATAGGTGAAATTGTGTATACATTTATAGCAGAAATATTTTTGTACATATGATATATTGAAACATGCAAGTAACACATGGTATTGAACACATGAATCATGTAGTTAATATAGAAACAATTTCTCCATTTAGTGTAAGGAAAAAGATACTACAGTGTCTCAGTTAAGGTCTCCTATTTTTAAAATTTTATTTAATGATAAAATATGACTATTTGGAAACGTTGTCTGTATCTTTTTACTTTTTAAACCATTGAATGACTTAAAATCACCTGAAGAATCATAAATGGCATCATTAATTTAATAAGAAAGACATGTTATTTTTTACAGAGATTCTGGTGAGATACTGCCGGGAAGAGCTTCATTTTCGGCAAGTATGGGAGTGAGGTAGCTCAGTTTTCCTTCCCCGTCACTGTTTTTCTCATCTTGATTGGATCTTTCTGTGTGCAGTTTGTCTGAGTCGAAGCTAATCTATCACTGACTATCAGGTTTCCACAAACAACTTTGGGAAAGTGTAAACTTTTGTAGATTGTTGGTACTGTCAAGTCTGCCAGAAGAGTTCAGTTCCTTTTACATTGTTCCCTAAGGTTTTCTTCTTGTTTGTTCTGAAGTAAAAAATTAAACTGCAAAGGCACATGATTGCTTACCTTTTTCTCCCTCTGCAAATAAATGCTATGATATTTAATTAGCTTTAATATTTTTAAATTGAGCATGTAATATACATTTTAATCCATCCTTTAATTCTTTTTTAATTTGTGATTTTTTATAGTTTTTGTTAATTGAGCTTTTAAAATTTCATACAATAGTTCCCACTCATATCCAGACTCCCTCCCCCATCCTTGTCTCCTCCCACAAACCCTACCCACTATGCC
>NW_008474632.1:0-1291 GCF_000622305.1 Nannospalax galili | reverse complement strand
TGTAGACAAGGCTGGCCTTGAACTCACAGAGTTCCACCTGCCTCTGCCTCCCAAGAGTTGGGACTACAGGCGTGTGCTACCACGCCTGGCTTGACCTGGAGTTTTATAGGTAGTTGTGAGTCACTCTAATGTGGGTGCTGAGAACTAAACTCGGGCTCTATGGAAGATCAGGAAGTGATCAGCTATATCTCTAGCCCCTTGATCAGGTTCTGATGATTCTGCTTAGATGAGGTTGGAAACTGGGAGTTGGGTAGTACTTAGGAGTCCCAGGGACTAACCGGTTTTTCTGCAAATGGCTTTTTGGTTCCATGATTAAGTTCCCCAACAACCCTATGGACGATGTTAGGTGTATTGGTTTACAGTGATTCTCAAGATGGCGCAGACCTCTCTGTCTTAATAATCTTGTTTCATTTTAGTTTGAACCAATGTAAGGTTTCTGTTGTGCTGTTATTCGTCTAATCCTATTTTCTATTAGTATTAAGTAATTATAATGTATTTAGGTTGGACTATAAGGACATCAAAAATTGCCTTAGAAAAGTCCTCAGCACAGGTAAATCAGAACTGTTTGTGACTTGGTGAGTTGTCCTTGGCATGCATTTTGTCAAGTAAAAATATTTTCTTGCCAGTGTTGCAGTGCTGCTTCCTGTGGCGGCTGAAGAACTCCGGAGACCATGGGTGGCCAGCTGCATCCATCTGTTCCTCAACAGTGATGGGCTGTGGCATTTTGGATCAGGAGAAGCAGAGGAGGTGGAGATGGCACAGCCCTGCTACTCCCCAGAGAAGACCAGATGCTAAAGGGCAAGAGGAAGCAATTGTTTGCTTTACTGTAGAGCTCTTGCCTACAATAGCAGAGGGGATTGACCCCCAGCCCACACATGGCATTTGGGTGCCCTGCGAATTGCACAGGTTGTTGGGAAATGTGACATAATTTGGGTGTGCCAAATTCAGACCGCTGTATTTTAAGTTCAACGATTAATGATCACTTCCTTGCTTTTTAGTAATCAGTTCCTCTGCAGCTGAAATGCTTGTTCACTGAAAACTAGAAAGAAAAGCTGAGAAGTCCCCTCTTGGGACACGTGACACCATCGAGACTTCAGCAATCATCGAGGTGTGATTCAGCCTATGGTCTGGTTGCTGTTGCCTTTTGAGTCAATGGTGGAAGAAATTATGTTATTCCACACACAGCAGAGGCCTGAGCTAATACTGTGTATAGACTTGAGCAAGATCCACAAGTGGTGTGTGGAAACACCTTACTTAACGCCTCAGCCTGAGAAACAGCAGTAGCCTGGAA
>NW_008474631.1:0-1290 GCF_000622305.1 Nannospalax galili | reverse complement strand
TATTAATGGTTGCCAAGGGCTAAAGAAGGGGTGAAGGTAGGCGGGAGGAAAGAACATATGAGTACCCAAGAGTGACCCAAGAGACCTTGCAGAAGTATGAGGTTGTTTCATGTCTTGAGTGTGTCAATGTCAGAATCCTGGTTTGTGATATTAAGCTCAAGATTACAAAACAGTATCATTGGGGGAAATGTTATAAATGTATTAGATCTTTCAATATTATTCATGCCAACATACAACTATATATGAACAATTTCAACTAACATTTTTGTAGATAGTAATTTCAGGATGAGATTAGATTTTGGAGATTGACTTGGTATTTTCTTTCAATTTAATTTCTGGGAACTTCATAATGAGAGGAATTTTTATATCTAAGTTTTGAACATCTATAAATAAGTTGATGATAGTTCATGGACTTAGATTGGCATGAAGAAGAGAAAATTCATTTTCAACCTTGGATACAAATTCACTTTGCAGTTTTCTAGGGAAAAAATCTACACTACCTACCAGCATCCCTAGGAGGAATTAATGAGGAGAATACTTTCATATACCACATTCGTAGCTTGAAAGCTGCATGCCTGAAGCTGCATGCCTGGCGGATTGTGGGACTAATGACTGTGTCATCAGGTTAATGTCCTAGCTTCCTTTCTGTTGTTAGGATTAATATCCAGACAGAAGCCATTTAAAAGAGAAAGGTTTATTTTAGGTCACAATTCCAGATAACAGTCCATTATTGTGGGTAAGTCAAGGCAGCAGGAACTTGAGGCAGCTGTTCAGAACAGGTCTACAGTCAAGAACAGGCAGAAAATGAATGCGTGTGTGGTCAGTACAGCTAGCTTCCTCTATTCTTGTGCAGTACAGGGCCTCAAACCAGGGAGTGGTGCTGTCCACTTCACATTGGTTCTTCCCTTAGCAATTACAGCAATCAAGACAGTCCTGCACAGTCATGTCCAAAGGCTAACCTGATCTAGCTAGATCATTTCCTCTTTGAGACCTTCTTCCAGAATCTTTAGATTCGTCAAGTTGACTGTTAAAGCTAACCATCACAGTTAAAGATATAAAACTCTGGTAATTCTTTTGGAGGAAGTTCAGGGAATGTTGTGCAAGCTGTACTTACTGGGTAAAGAAGATGATAAGGTTCTGTGATTGTAAGTTGAGAGAAGCAAGTGAGTCCACTTCACTCAGTACTTTCCTCTTTGGGGGTCTCTGTCAAAAGACCTTACTCTCTGCTCTCACACACCATATTTCTTGTCCTAGTTTGTTTCTCCATTGCTGTGACAAAACACTCTGACC
>NW_008474630.1:0-1289 GCF_000622305.1 Nannospalax galili | reverse complement strand
ACTGCCCTAACGAAGAACCACAAACTGAAAGACTTAAAAAACACACACACAGATGGGCCGGAGAGATGGCTCAGCGCTTAAGAGCACATATTGCTCTTTCAGAGGACCCAAGTCTGGTTCCTGGCACCCACATTTGGTGGTTCACAAGCACCTATAGCTCCAGGGGATCTGACACCCTCTTCTAACTTCCTTGGGCACTGTACTCGCATACACATGCATACATACAAATAATTTAGAAAATCTTTAAAACAAACAAAACCCAGAAACTTCTGCTGCCACAGAGGCTAGCAGTCCAAAGACAAGGTGTGAGTAACCACAGCCCTCTGGAACTGCGGATCAAATCCGCCTTCTCCTCTTCCTAGCTTCTACTGGTAACTGACAGTCTGCTCCTCCAATCTGTGTCTCTGTTTCTCATGATATTCTCATGTTTGCCCACTTGTATCAAATTTCCCTCTTTTAATGAGGATGCCAGTCACATGAGATTAGGCTCTGATAAGTGATCTTATCAGAACTGGATCACATTTGGAAGATTGTTTCTCAATAAAGTTGCATTATAGGTTCTGGAAGTTAAAACTTCCAATATCTTTCTGGGGGGAGGAGTGTCATAGTTCAACTCAAAGCATTAGACAGATGATGACAGATGCACACACCTGTATAAATATCAAACAGATCAAGACAGAGAGCACTCCCAACACCAACAGGCTCCCTCAGGCCCCTCATCTAATACTGCCCCAATACGGCCTTTGTTCTGAACACCACACCTTTGCCTTGTATGCATGGCTTCATGTGGTACCATGGAGGACCACTGAGAACCAAAATAGAAAGAGGGAGTTTTCTAATAACCACCAAATCCAGGAGGTACTTTTATCAGGCTCAAGGAAGGTCTATAGAAAGCAATTATTATTATTAATATTATTCTTTTCAAAGATCTTATTTTTATTTTTAATTATGTGTACGTGTGCATCTCTGTTTGGGTATGTGCAAGTCAGCACAGTGCCCAAGGAGGTTGGAAGAAAGGATCAGATCCCCTGGAGCACAGTTACAGGTGGTTATGAACTATCCAATATGGGTGCTGGGAACCAAACTTGGGTCCTCAGCAAGAGCAGTGCACACTCTTAACTGCTGAGCCATTTCTCCAGCCCCAACAAGAAATTTCAGAAGAAAATACTTGTGTAGCATGTTTTACTGAAACAATAGGAGATCAAAAATAATTAGAACAGCTAATTTTGAGCCACTTCTGACATAGCTCTATTAAAACACACTTCTTTTTTTTTTTTTTTTTTTTTTTT
>NW_008474629.1:0-1289 GCF_000622305.1 Nannospalax galili | reverse complement strand
AACATTATCAAGTGTTTAACCACTGGCACACCAGGGTCATAAACAGGCATAGCTACAATCCTGATAGCTTTCACACTGGTCAGAGGTCACAGGCTTGGGTAAGAAAGAGACTGGTGTATATAGAATTATTGCCAATAACTCAAGTCTGAGCATTTGCTGAGCTCCTATTTTTAATGTTTCAATAATTTATAAACACATTACTTCTCGTTCTTAGCCCCACAAAGTTTCTATGTTACAAATGAGAAAACTGGGGCTTAGATAATTTAATTATTCAAAACTTCACAGGTAGTATTTGTCAAAATTGGGACTTTTTATCCAGGTCTGGAACTTCAGAGCTCATAATATAAAGCACATAAGTTGGGCATAGTGGTATATACCTATAATCTGAGCTGCTCAAGAGTCTGAAAACTCAGAATCACTTTGTCCTAGGGGTTCAACCAGCCTGGGTAACATATTGTGATCCTGTCTCAAAAATAACTAAATTTTTAAAAAAAATAAATCTCAAGTGGTATACAATAATTTTCTTCTTTATTTTATTGGTTATTGAGAATTACATACATTGTGTTTTGATCACTGTATTAGTTATTTTCTATTGCTGCGATAAAATGCCATGACCAAGGGAACTTGCTGGAAGAAGAGCTTATGTGAGTTTATGGTTTCAGGTTCCAGAGGGATGAGAGTTAGTCATGGAGGGAGGTGTGGAGGGGTGGCTGAAGGAGCAGAAAGCTAAGCCCCCACATCTTCAAGCAGACGCAGGAAGCAGAGAACGACTGGAAAGCTGGCTGGCTTAAGAACTCTCAAAGCTCACCCCAGTATCACACTTCCTTCAGCAAGGCCACATTGTCTAAGACCTCCCAAAACAGTGCCACCAACTGGAGACTGTCCAAGTACTTAGAGCCTATGGGGACATTCTCATTCCAACCACCACAATCATATATACTCTCTCCCCCAACTCATCCCAGCTCTGTCCTTCCTTCCCCCCACACAACTTTGTGTCTTCTATTTCTTAAAACTCATCAAGTTCAATTTGTCCTGTCCATGTACTCCTGGGTGTGTGGCCATCTAATAGAGTGCAGTTGAATTACCAGGGGCCACATCCTTAAAGAAAATTGATTCTCCCTTTCTTATTAGCTGCCAACTAATAGCTATGTGTGCCCACATCCCCTCTCTATGCTGAGATTTTGTCTGGTTTGAGCTTGTGCAGGTCTTGTGCATGCTGTCTCGATGGCTGTGAGTTCATCACAATGGCTGTGAGCTCATCACAATGGCTGTGAGTTCATCACAATGGC
>NW_008474628.1:0-1290 GCF_000622305.1 Nannospalax galili | reverse complement strand
CAGAGGACCTGGGTTTGATTCCCAGTACCCACATGGGGGCTAACAACCATCTATAACTCCAGTTCCAGGGGCATCCAATGGTCTCTTCTGACCTCCTTGGGCATTGCACAACATGCTCAGACACATAAAATGAAAATAATAAATAAAATATTTAAAAAGGTCTATTGAATCTAATTGTGCTCCCCCCAAGTGCTCTTGGGTGTGGACCCGTGCCTGGAGTCTGGTCAACCTACCAGCATCAAAAACTGACTCCCTCTCCCCGGGGCTGTCAGTTGTCAGCAGCTCCTGGGCTAGGGCTGGGCTTCTTGCCCACCCTTCATCCCTGCTGGGGCTTTTGTCTGGCTTGGTCTGGCACAGGTTTTGTGTACGCTGTTACAAGTGCTGTGGATTCAAGTGAAACTGCCCCATGCTGTTCAGAAGACAGTTTCCTTGTCTTTGTCTGCCAGCTCTGGCTCTTATAATCTCTCCGCCCCCTCTGATGTGTAAGGTAAGATATATGTGTACCATTTAGGGTTGAGCTCTCTGCAGTCTCTTATTTTCTACATGTTAGTCAGCTGTGGGATCTGTGTGTGTGACAAGGAGAAGGGGTGTTTTCATGTTTACTTCAGATCGGCTCCAACTCAGAGATCTGAAAACTCAGACACTCACAAAAGAAGAGGCCATAGTCCGTACTTTAGGCAGTCAGGGCTAGGCACAGCGTCCAGATAAGAGCCCTGCTCACTCGCTCACACTAGAAAGTACACATTCTCCGTAGCTGAAGGTTAAGGAAAGTAGGACCTAGCAGAGTGTGGACCCACTCCCAAAACACGAGGATGGTGTGGGTCACCGGGGACCTCACCTCCCGCTGACCACTGGGAGACGTGGGGAAAGGGGGCCGACACTTGGCCCTCCACCTGGCACAGGTCCTATAGCTGTAGGCTGCCTCCCCTAAAAGTGCAGAACCAGGAGATGCCAAGGGCAGCCCATGAATGTCTGGGGATAATGTGACGACCTCTATCAGATGCACAAACACAGTCAAAGCCAGGAAATGCTGAACGCTGGTGTGGTGCCAAACACCAGATTGCTGGAATGATGTGACAGTCCATACGGATGTTGTGTTGAGTTGAGGAGACATGGATTTAGAGAGTCCCAGGTATATATGAGCTTATCCCCACTCCATCAGGCTCAGAGATGGAGTGGGGGTCCTGGAGAGGGTCATGGCATTCAGATGCCAGAGGCCAAAGACTCAGGAAGACAGAAGGGGAATGCATGAGACCCGCCCTCTTGAAGCCACGGAAGGTTGTGTTGGAC
>NW_008474627.1:0-1290 GCF_000622305.1 Nannospalax galili | reverse complement strand
TTTTCCGGTTCAAATATACATAGCTAAAGATTCAAAATTAGCATCCACTTATGAGAGAGAACATAAAACATTCATCTTTCTGGGTCTGGGTTACCTCATTTATGATAATTGTTTCTAGTTCCATCCATTTACCTGAGAATTTTGTAATTTTGTTTTCCCTAACAACTGAATAAAATTCCATTGCATAAGTATACCATATTTTCATCATCCAGTCATCAGTTGATAAGCATCTTGGTTGTTTCCATCCCCTAGCTATTATGAATAGAACAGCAATGAATATGGATGAATAGGTATCTCTGCAGTAGTATATAGAGAGCTTTGAAGATATGCCCAACAGTGGTATGGCTGGATCATGTGGTAAATCTATTTTTCGCTTTTTGAAGAATCTCCAAACTAATTTCCATAGTGGCTGCACCAGTTCACACTCTCACCAGCAGTGAATCAGTGTTTCCCTTTCATCACGTCCTCATCAGCATTTTTCATCATTTGTTTCTTGAATCTTAGACATTCTGACTTGGGTAAGGTGAAATCATAAAGATGTTCAAAACATTGAACATTTAAAAATATTTATCAGCCATTTGTGTTGCATCATTTGAGAACTCTCTGTTTAGTTTCTTGTCCCAATTTTTAATTGGTTGCTTGATTTTTTGATGTTTAGTTTTTTTGCTTCTTTATATATTTTAAATATTAACTCTCTCTAAGATATATACCTGATAAAGATTTGTTCCCAATTTTTAGGATGCCTCTTCATTCAAATAATGGTGGTTTTTACTGTACAGAAGACTTTTAGTTTTATGAAGTCCCATTTGTCAGTTGTTGGCCTTAATGCCTGCCTTTTCTGGTGAGAAAATCCTTTCATAAATTTGTAACATTCATACTTTCTCCTCTGTCATATCCAGGATATCAAATCTTATGTTGAGGTTCTTGATCCATTTGGAGTTGAGTATTGTGCAGTACTGATAGGGATCTAGGTTCATTCTTCAACCCGTAGTTAATCAGTTTGACTGGCACCATTTGTTGAACACACTGTGTTTTCTCCAATTTGTGTTTTTAACCATTCTTAAAAATCAAGTGAGCCATATCTGGTGGTATACACCTTTAATCCTAGAAATCGAGAGGCAGAGACATGCAGATCTCTGTGAGACTGAGGCCAGCCTGGTCTCTATAATGAGTTCCATGCCAGCTGGGATTATGGGGAAACCATCTCAAAACAAGCAAACAAACAAACAAATAAGCAAAAATCAGGTGACTCTAAGTATGTGAAATTAAATCTGTGTCCTCAATTCTATT
>NW_008474626.1:0-1286 GCF_000622305.1 Nannospalax galili | reverse complement strand
AGGACAGCTGGGGCTACAGGGAGACCCTGCTTCAAAAAGACAAAAAATAAAGGAGGGAAGGCCAAAAAAGAAAAATAAATAAAACATTTTTTAAAAAACCAAATGTGCAAGCACACTACCAAGGTTGGCAATTTTTATAACTTTATAACTGATTTATCTGAACTACTGTGATGGATAGTCTATCTTTTGATAAGATTAGTCAAAAATCTCCATTGGTCACCACTGTATAAACTGATCCCATAAAAGCTGAGATCTTTCATAAATGCAGATGTACACCGAGAACTTCTTTTCCTAGTTTTGCATGCATGCTCAGTGTTTGTACCCAAAGTCAAATTGCATGGTCAAATTTGCAGAAAATACACAAAATGATTTGACTTCTTTAAGTCTTTCTATGATTCATAACTTCAGTGTTGGAAATGCTTGGAAGATAAAACAGCATTGTGAATTGTAAAAATAAGAGGTGATCATTAAAATAGTGGAGCAGGGGACCTGGGTTTAGTTCCTAGCACCCACATGGTGGCTAACAGTTATCTGTAAACTAAAAATATTTTTAAAAAACTAAAAAGAGGACTGAAGTGATGACTCTGTGGTTAAGAGTACTTGCTGCTCTTGCAGAGGACCCAGGTTCAGGTCCTAGTACCCATGTGGCAGTTCACAACTGTAAGTCCAGTTCTGGCCTTTGCAGGTATCAGACGTGTAGTGCACATATATACCTTCGCTCAAAATACATGAAGCAAAATAAATCTTGAATAAAACTAAGAAAATTAGTCATACAACACAGCACATCACAGGGATAGGCTATGGGCAACTGCACACAGTTGGTCACTAAGCACTAGCTGGCTTCACAGATTTTTTTATGTATATGAGTGTTTTGCCTACATGTATATAAGTGCACCATGTGTGTGCAATGCCCTCAGAAACCAGAAGAGGGCATCGGAGTCCTGAAACTGGAATTACAGACAGTTGGTAACCACCATGTAGGTTCTGGGAACTGGACCCAGATCCTCTACAAGTGCAGGCAGTGCCCTTAACTGAAGAGCCATTCTCCAGCCCATTAAGACTTTTTAAAGTTATATGTCTGTGTCTGTGTGTGGGTTTGTGCTTGTGAGTATAAGTGCTCTTGGAGGCCAGAAGAGGGCATTGGATCTATAGGCGCTGGAGTTACAGGCAGTTGTGAACTGCCTTATGTAAGTGTTGGGAATGGAACTCAAGTTTTTTGCCAGAACAGTAAGTGCTCTTAACTGGTGACCCATCTCTGCAGCCTCCAAATGTGACTTTTTTAGAGA
>NW_008474625.1:0-1283 GCF_000622305.1 Nannospalax galili | reverse complement strand
ACACACACACACACACACACACACACACACACACCCTTTCAAAATGAAGAAGATATATCCTTTCTCAACTAAAAGCTCAGTATAGACCTTTCATCTCTGTGTTCCCCACTCATACTGCAGGAGGCTCTAGCCAGATAGCTAGCATACCAATTACTGTTCAATGCATTGTTCTCAATAGATTAAGAATTATGCAGCTGGAGGGATAGCTCTGCAGTTAATAAGGTTTGCTGCCTTTACAGAGGACCTTGGTTGAGTTCCCAGCTCCGACACTGGGCATCTCACAACTACCTGTAAATCCAGCACCAGGGAATCTGACACCCTCTTTTGGCCTTCATGGACACTGCACTTGCATGCACAGACATACATCCATACATATAATTTAAAATAAAAATAAATCAAAAATAAATAAATGGTCAAAAATAAAATCTTGAAAAAAAGAATTGTATAAATTTATGATCAGTTATCAATACCAATTCAGCAGGCAGAGTGCTTTCTGCAAATACTTGTGGAAAAAGGCCAGTCTGTGAGAAGGGACCCCAGGCTCCTGGCCAGGCATAAAAGCTAATTATGTGAGCAGCTAAACCCAGAGGTCTTAATTCACGCATGTGTAAAATGAGCTGGTTTGGCTGTGAGGCCCTGGCGGGTCCTACCTACTGGCTCTCCTTTCTGTGGATCCCAGAGCATTGTTAAAGTCTTTGAGGGCAAAACAGGAAGCCTGTGTTCTCTTCCATACCTCATTAATCTGCTGTTCACTCCATCTCCTCCTTTCCTTCTAGGGATGGGAGATAAACCAATTTTAGCTCAGTCTGAATTCTTTGTCTGCACTTGAAGTCTTTTCCCATCAGTACAACATACCCAAGAGTCCCTAAGGTTACCATATGGTTTCCTCCCCAGTTCTCAGAGTTTCAAAAAGCACTTGGAGCTGTAGGTCAAGGAAGAGAGCACTGAAGACTTGGGAATAGATGCCATAGCCTCACATAGCCTGAGCTCAGACTCCCAGATGCTGGAAATGGCTGCATGTAGAGGCAGGGTCCCCTGAAGCACCCCAAGATTTCTGGTCTAGCCCCAAACCTCAATTTCCCCAATGGAAAAGTGGGTGTTTCCTTTCTGCTGCTGTGATAAAACACTCTGACTGAAAGCACAGGAGGGAGGATTTATTTGGCTTATGCTTCAGGTCACAATCCATCACTGAGGGAAATCAGTGCAGGAACCTAAAACATGGAGGATGCTGCTTGCTGGCTCACTCACAGGTTCACGCTCAGGTTTTCTTTTTTCTTTTTTTT
>NW_008474624.1:0-1289 GCF_000622305.1 Nannospalax galili | reverse complement strand
ACCAAAGAGACAACCCCCAAGGCCTTCATGCACTATCAGTCAAAAACTGCATAATTGGAGCCAACCAAATGACTCAGCAGGTAAAGGCATTTTCCACACAATCTTGCAATTAGCATTCAATCTCCAGTGCCCAGATAAAACTGGAAGAGAAAACTGACTCCACAATTTTATGCTCTGACATCCACACACATGCTACGGAACTTGTGCCTACATGTATACATCATATAGGCACACAGATGCACATACACACAAAAAATAATATAACCTTGATCTGTGAGTTGCCAGGTTTTTATCCTGATCTGAGTTTAACTAGATTGATATTATCTTGAGGACTGCCATAAATATGTCATCTTAGTTCTGTCTCCTCCAGTGAAGTTCTATTTGATTTCAATAATCTCAGATAATGTTTTTGCATGAAACAAACTTCCAAAACAAGAATTTTGAACCAACTTTTGTCAGTTATTTGATAACATGCTAGGAAATTGAGTTTTGAGATGAGCTTTTTGACGAGCTTTGATGATCAGGTTTTACTCCCGCGAACTGGATGACTGGCTGCCACAAAGGACTGTCAAGAGTTAAGAAAAGCATGCATTGAAAAGGTATTGCTTTCTCTGATATAAACAGCATAGCACTAGGATACAAAGATTTCAAGTTAATACTGTAGGCTCTACAAAAGATAACTAGATGCCATGAGAGTAAGAGGCAAGTCCCCATCCTCCCCACAGTATACTACTCTACCAATTATGACAAACCTGGGAACTGAACTTGGGAAAGGTTATTTTCTCCCTCTGTGGGCAAGAGGGAAGCAAGGCATCACTTGATAATAGAATATCTTTTCTCAATGAATAAATGACACAGGCTGCAGTCTCACACACCACATGTAATTAAGGACAGTTTTTAATATGTACACATTTGTATTCCAGAGCCCGAGCTGACCAGAACTAAGAGAGGGGAAAATGACATTTGGCAAAGTTACTAAATTCACCCACATTTAGACAGCTATGACTCCAGAAAGTAACTAGAATTAGAAGTAGCAGATCAAGTATCCCTGTCTAATCAAAAGCATTAGTGTCCATAAAGTATGGCTATGGGGCTGCTATAGTAGCCTGTCTGGATGGAATTATGAGGTCAATCCAAGGCCCAGGTGACTTGACCCATTTTTCCAAAATATTTTCTTTATTATTTTTCTATTATGTGTATGAGTATATTGCCTGCATATATGTAAGTGCACCCATGAAGTGTAATGCCCATGGAGGTCAGAAGAAGGCATTGGAGCCCCTGGAACTGGA
>NW_008474623.1:0-1290 GCF_000622305.1 Nannospalax galili | reverse complement strand
AAAAAAAAATCCCTCAAAATATGCCTCTTTTGATCTGCTTGTCTTGTAAAAGATTCTATGTATTCTCTGGCAGTAAATAGACCCCTCCTGGTTTTTTGGTTTTTGTTTTTAGACTACCTACCATTTAATGGAAAATAATATTCACCTGTAATGTCATCCAGCTGTTAAAGCAATTACAATTTTCTAGAATTCACAAGTCTTTCCCCAGCGTACATTTCCATAGGCAAAGTCACTGTGCTGGGTGTGGTGGTTCATGTCTGTAACTTGCACTCAGGAGGCTAAGGCAGAGGATTTTCAGTTGGAGGGTAGTTTGGGCTTCATAACAAGATCCTGTCTGAAAAGAAAAAAAAGCATGCAAGCAAGAAAGAGCCATTAAACTTGTCTCAAATTATGTATTACAATTTTTTTCTATATGTATATGTACTATAATTTTTTATATATATTTTCCTCAGTTTGAGGTTTAATAAATTTTCACCTTTTATGTAAAGGACAGTTTGAATGACTTTTGCTAATAGATGCTTTTGTTTGAAATATTAAACACTGTCCTTTTCTAAAATAGCAGATCACATGGTCTGCTCAGATCTTAAACCTTAGTTAAATCCCCTTGAGAGATTATCAGAGGCATTAGTCATGTCCTGTTGATCCTACAGTGTTAAGAGCTGACTTAATTTTTTCTGTTTATCTAGTAAATATTTCCTGAATTCACTTTGACTAGTTTGATACAATATGATTTCTCATGCTTTTGTTGTGAAATAGTCTAGGAATGTGGCATTTGTTTCCCCTCTCCCAAATTGTATGTACTTGAACATGTAAATAGACTTGTATTTTAAAGGAAACACAGGTATTTCCAACTGAAAGTAAACATTTCATAGAATGAGCATCTTTTTATAATCTTCTAAATTTGAATTTTTATAGACCAGCAATAGAACTGTGATGTAGGTTACATATGTAATTTTTAATTGGAAAGGTGATGTTAATTTTTATGATATATTTTACTTAATCTAATATACCCAAATATTGTCATTTACACATTTTCCAAATATAAAAAGTTATTGAGATATATTTATGTTGAGTGTGCATTTTATACCTACAGCGTATCTCAATTTGGTACAGAGTTCTTACTGGAGCTACTTGATCTGTGTTTTGTGTTTAGATTTTATAATCATTGTAGTAAATAAATTCATGTTGCTTAGTAAATTTTGGGTGTTTCTTGAGACAGGGTCTCTGTGTAGTACAGGCTGCCCTGGACCTTGCCACCCTCTAGTCTTTGTTTTTGTGCTTTGGTGTTAA
>NW_008474622.1:0-1289 GCF_000622305.1 Nannospalax galili | reverse complement strand
GGCCCCCTGAGTCCAGATCACTTAGGGGGTGACTGTGACCTCTCCTTCCTTCTTGGCTCTTTGCTATTTTCCCATTTCTCTTTTGCAAGGTGGGGGTGACAGCAGCTCCTTCCTTCCAGCATCCTTAGGGAGAAAGAGATGCTCCTATGTGAGACATGAAGACTCTCAGTGGCCATACAGTTCCTGTCTACCAGTTCCCTTTCTACTTATCCCTCCCCCACACACAGTGTGAGGGTTGGCAGTGACAGGCCTAGAGCAACCATTGGGATGATAAGGATCCTGGGTAGGACTGGCTCCTACCAGACTCAATCTGGCTTTCACCACCCTTGGCTGAGTACACTTTGGCCTTAAGGTCCCATATCTGCCACCATATGTAACCACACCAGGGCAGCTGCATGCTGGAAGCAGATAACGGGTATAGATGCAGGGCGGAGAGCAGGAAGAGTCCTTCTCAGGTCCTCAGGCTGTAAGCTCTGCAGCAGAAACACCATCAGAAACATTTCTCTATTAGTCTTTCCTGTTGCTGTGATAAACACCACGACCAACAGCAGCTTGGGGAAGAAAGAGTTCGTTTCAGCTTACAAGTTACAGTTCATCTTTGAGGGAAGTCAGGGCAGGAGCTCAAGGCAGAAGCTTGAAACAGAAACCATAAGGGATCACTGCTCACGGGCTCACTCCAGGCTCACATTCACATACCTTTCTTATACATCTCAGGCTCACCAGCTCAAGGATGGCACCGCCCACAGTGGGCTGGGCCTTCCCACCTCAATTAGCAGTCAAGAAAATGCCTCACAGAAAAGGCCACAGGTCAATCTGATGGAGGAAATTCCTCAACTGAGTTTCCCTCTGCGCAGCTGTGTCAAGGCGTAACCAAGATGAGCTATCATGGTCTTGGACACTCTGCAGCCAAGTCACACCAAACATCTGTACTAGTCAAGAAAAAGAGAATGAACTTATATTGTGCACACTTGGCTTGAGTTTTTATTACATTTATTTGGCTGTGCATGTGTACACGAATGCCCACACACACAACATTAAATGAATGTGGAGGTCAGAGAACAACTTATGGAAGTCACTTCTCTCCTTACGGGTGCCGGGCATTACACTCAGGTCATCAGGCTTGGAAGCAAGAGCCCTTTCCTGCTCAGCCATCTGAGCTGGCCTTTGATTTTAGTTTTTGTTTTGTTGTTGTTGTTTTGTTTTTTTGTGTGTGTTTTTTGTCTTTTTGAGACAGAGTCTCTCCCTGCAGTCCCAGCTGGCCTAGAACTCACTATGTAGATCAGGCTGAC
>NW_008474621.1:0-1289 GCF_000622305.1 Nannospalax galili | reverse complement strand
CACTGCGCCATAGCCCAGGCCATTCTTCTTTTTCATGCCAAGGAGGTCCAAGGAAACCCCTGGTGCAGGCCTCGCCCCTGCCTTTCCCTGAGGGTGTGACACTCTCTGGGACCCACTTAGCACCTCTGACCTACCCTGTTCCAGTGACTTTTCACTTGCTGCTGGTTTTCGTTTACTGTAAGTTGTATCAAGTGTCACCCGGCTTCATGGGAACTAGAATGAACTTGTCTTTGTCTTTTCCCAGATGGGGTTAAATATCTCTCCACTCTGCAAATTTACAGTCTGGAACCTCTAGCAGGCCAGCAGGCCTGGGGCTAGGCCTTTGGCCTTCACAGGTGGTCTCTCTTCAGTCTGATGAGTCACTTCTTCGCTCTGCCCTGGGAATGTTCCCAGTTATTTTTAAGTAGTTGCTCACTCTTCCCTTCTGTCTTCTCTCTCCCCGGCCATTGGCCCCTGCTCTCACCTCTCTTGTGCTTCTCCAACTGTTTCTTGAGCTGAATCCTGAGACTAACTTGTTTTTGTGGAACTCTAAGTTCAGCAATCCCATCTCATGTGTCTCCTAATCTGCCTGCTCTTACCAAGGACTCCGTCCTTGAATGGGTGGATGTGCAATTAAAAATTTTTTCACCTTAGGCCAATATTTAATTTTGTTTTCTGACTTTGCTTTTCCTCACTGAGGGGCCCTCGTTCTCTGCCACTGATTCTCTTTGCTAGTCTGGGTACCTGGCTGCTCAGGTGTGTTAAGAATCAGCTGCCTCAGCCTTTCTGCAGCCTTTCTTCTCTTGACTGTGGAAGTGAACTTCTGTGCCCACAGATGCAGTTTGTTGACTGTGCTTTGTTTAGGATAGGCAGGTGACAGGCTGGGTCCTTAGCAGGAACTCCCCCTCTCCACACCCAAGGAGCCCCCAACCCAAGCTGGAATATAGATTCTCCTCTGAGCCCGGACTCGTGTCAAAGGTGTGGTCCCACCAGGTATGGATTTTGAGTAAGAGCCCGTGCCTGTCTGCCCACTTGCAGCCCACTTATGAAGGAAGTCAGAGGCTTCGACTGCCAGCAGTCTCTTCTCTGAAAACTGAAATTATGGGTTCACCCTTCTCTGGGCCCACCCCCAACCTCTCGTCCCTCTGAGCTCCTTTGGAAATATGATTTAGCCTCTGTGGCTGACTTCTGCAGCCCCTGGCTCTGCCCGCTGCCCTAGCTACCATCCTTTCCCCCACTGTCCACCTCAGAGGCCAAGGCCGACCCCTACCTTCCACAGCCTCATTCACACTGCTTGCCTGTACTTTCCC
>NW_008474620.1:0-1289 GCF_000622305.1 Nannospalax galili | reverse complement strand
TCCTAACCTCTAGCCAAAATCATTGAACTATTTTTTATTACTAATAATTTTACTATTTTTAATGTTATTATGAATGTAACTTCTTAATTTTTTATTTTGAACTAAGTTTCTTTTCATTGATATATAAAAACATAAGACCTGGACATATGATTGAGTACTATGTGACATTTTGATACATGCGTACACACTGCAATGTTGAAAACAAGCCAAACATGTTTCTCTCATTAAACATTTACCGTCTTTTGATAGTGACTAGCTTTTTAGAACGCACAGTACCTAAGTCATGTACGGTCATCCCATTGTGCAATTGCACAACAGAACTCCGTGTTCCTATCTAATTGCCACCTGACTTTCCGTATTCCATCCTTCAGGCCACTCTCCCCACCCATGGGCCACTTTACCCTCAACTTCCATGAGATCAATGTTTTAGATTCTGCATATGAGTAAGATATGCAGTACTTGTAAAAACATATATTTGACTGGTTACATTTAGCAGATGATCTTCAGTTCCATTGTGTTGTTGCAAATGAAAAGATTTCATTCTTTTAAAAATATTTATTTTTAATTATGTGTATGTATATATGTATATACATGTGCCTGTGTGAGTTTATATGCATCACATATGTGTAGTACCCTTGGAAGCCAGAGGGTGTGAGATCCCCTGCAACTGGAGTTACAGGTGGTTGTGAGATGCCTGATTTGGGTGCTGGGAACCAAACCTGGGTCTCTGTAAGAACAATAAGTGCTATTAACCCTTAAGCCCCGTCTCCATCCCCAGGATTCGATTCCATTATTTTAACGGTGGAACAGTATTCTATTGTGTATGTATACATTTTCCTTACCCAGGCATGGGTTGATGGACACTTTGGCTACTTCCATTTCTTGGAAATTGTGAATACTACTTCAATACACATAGGAGTGCAGATGTCTTATTCATGCACTGATCTCATTTCCTTTGGATTACACCCAGTCATTGGATTGCTGGATCATGATAGTTCTATTTTAAATATTTTGAGGAACCTGTCTACTATTATACATAATGACTATACTAATTAACATTCCCACCAACAATGTGCGAGGTTCCCCTTTATCAAAGCCTCGCTAGTTCTTCTTGTCACTTGTGCTTCTCATTTTGCTAGAAGCCACTGTTACTGGTGTGAAATGCATTGCCTTGTGGTTTTGAGTTGCATTTCTGAATGTTGAGTGATGTTGGGCATCTTAAAAATATACCAGTTGGCTATTTATATATCTTTGGTTGAGAAATGTTTGGATCTATTGCCCATTTTAAA
>NW_008474619.1:0-1289 GCF_000622305.1 Nannospalax galili | reverse complement strand
GGAAATATTTCCAAAGGGAAGGAGGCAGGAGGTTGAGGAAATTAATGGTTTGGCTGTGGTAGGATTAGAATAGATGTCCATTTTAGCAAGGATAATGCAGTGCACTTTCTTTGATAGAAGCTCAATCTAGACAACCAGTAACAAGGTTGCTGACTGATCACAGTAGAGACTGATGCAATTTCAGGGGTGCAATTATAGATTTTGCTATGTACAGTTGAGCACAAAGCTAACAGATGAAAGGGCACACCTAGTGATACCATAGGTGCATTCCTGAGGAGAAGCGCACTTTAATAGTTATATCATCTAGATACAATTTGGTCTTTTCGTTAAGCAAATTACAGGTGACTTCAGAACCTACTTGTCACTGATCATAAGTTCCACTTCCACTGGATGATGGAAGACTACTGTGTGTCCAAATTCATGGCTTGTTGGGTTGGATAAAACTCAGGTCATGATGGGAAGCTAGGCATGCAAGGTCGTGTACTGATACTTTACCAAGCATATAGTAAATACAACAGTGGGTGTATCAATTACTTTCCTGTTACTGTGAAAAAACACCATAATCAAGGGAATTTACACAAAGAAGACTTTATTAGAACTTTTGGTTCCAGTATCCAGAGGGATTAGAGACCACCAATGTGGGGTGACATGATGAGGTGGCCAGAGCAGGAACAGAAAGCTAAGTGTTTACAGCTTCAAGCAGGTACAGGAAGGAGAGTGTGACTGGAAATCCAGCAAGGTGTAAGAATTCTTTAAGTCTTCCACCAGTGACATGCTTCTTCCAGTAAGGTGACACCCTCTAAGACCTCCCACAACAGTGCCACCACCTGGGGACAAAATAGCCAAATACTTGGAGCATATCGGGGACATTTTCATTCAACTACCACATTCCATTCCCTGGCTCATGTAGGTGCACCACAATATAAAACACAAAATACATTTAGCCCATCCTTAAATGTCCCCATAGCCTTTATCAGTCTCAATACTCTTCAAAAGTCCACAGTGCAGTCTCTTCTGAGACTCAGGGCAATTGTTTAACTATAAGCCTCTGTAAAATCAAAAGACAAATTACATACTCCCAACATATGCTTTAACTGATACACATTCCAATTCCAAAAGGGAGGAATAGGGGCACAGTGAGGAAATCCTGGACTGAAAACAAGCATGGAAAACACCATATCAAACTATGTCTGACTTCTGGGACTTTATTTCCAAAGAGTTTAGATGGCTCAGCCCCTCAGCTTTGCTGTGTGCAACATACATCTCTCTCTAGGGCTGGCACCACTCCC
>NW_008474618.1:0-1288 GCF_000622305.1 Nannospalax galili | reverse complement strand
TCCACTTTACTGAAAGTGTTAATCATTTTTAGAAGTTTTCTGGTGGAATTTTTGGCATCTCTACAGCACAATATCATAGCATCTGAAAAAAGGGATAATTTGACTTCTTCTTATCCGATTAGTACTCCTTTAATTTCCTTCTCTTTTCTTATGACTCTAGAAAGAATTCCAAACCCTGGCTTAAAAAGTAATGGAGATAGTGGACAGCCTTGTCTGGTTCCTGATTTTAACAGGAATGATTCCAGTTTTTGTCCGTTTAGAATGATGCTGGCAGTGGAGTTGTTGTATATGGCTTTAATTATGTAGAGGTATGTTCCCTCCATTCCAATTCCATCTAGAACTTTTAACATAAATGCATGTTTAACTTTGTCAAAGGCATTCTATGCATCTATTGAAATAACCATTTGGTTCTTTGAGCCAATTATATAATTTATTGCACTTATTGACTTACATATATTCAACCATGCCTGCTTCTCTGTAATAAAGCTTACTTGTGGATGATATTTTTGATGTTTGTCTGTATGCAGTTTGCAAGTATTTTGTGGAGAATTTTTGCATCTGCATTCATTAAGGATCTGGTTCTAATAGTTTTCTTTTTTTGGCTGTATCTTTACCTGGTTTGGGGGATAGAGTGATGCTGCCTTCATAGAAGAAATGTGTGAGTGCTCTCCCTCTGTCTTTTGGAAAATTTAAGTAGTATTGGATATAAATTTTCTCTTAATATCTGGTAGAATTCTGCTGTGAATCCGTCGGGCCTGGGCTTTTATTCTCAGGAAGTTCTGTACTGCTGTTTCCTTGTGTGTTATTGGTCTGTTTAAGTTGCTGGTCTCGTCTTCATTTAGCTTTGGTGATTTCCATGATTTTAGATATACATCCATGTCTTTTAGGTTTTCAAATGTAGTAGTGTGTAGGTTCTTAAAGTATTCCCTTATAATCTTCTGGATATTTTTGTTTTCTGTTATGAAATTTCCCCTTTCATCTATGATTTTGTTGAATTGTATTTATTTTTTCTTTCTTTTTGCTAGCTGACCTAAGGCTCTATCTTGTTTATCTTGTTAAAGATCCACCTCTTGGATTTGTTGATTATTTCATTGTTTTCTTTGTTTCTATTCCATTAATTTCTGTTCTAATTTTTGTTTTTTCTTCTTATCTATTGGGCTTGGGTTTCATTAGTTTCTGCCTTTCAAGAGTCTTGAGTTGCAATCTTAAGTCATTTATTTGTGTTTTTTTCTGATTTTTTAATATAGCCACTTAGAGCTAAAAATTTCCCTCTAAGGGGAAGTTTTAA
>NW_008474617.1:0-1289 GCF_000622305.1 Nannospalax galili | reverse complement strand
TATAAAGGCTCCTTACTAGTATTTCTGCAAATAATATATCTTCAACAAGCTAAGTGACTTCTCATTCTCACAACTGACAGACAATATCCCAAATCAGAGCATCAAGGCTACTAAGCCACTTTGCATGGAACCTACGCACAATCTTCCAGGTTGTCGTAGACAGTCATGGGCCCATTGTTTTATGGAAGCTGTACTTAGAGAAAATGTAAAGGATTCAGGAAGGCCCAGGTGAAGCCCACTGGAACTTACTCTTTTTCTCTGGCAGTACTTTTGAGCTCTTTCCTGTGGTTTCTTTCCTGCACTCAAAAATTCCCTTGATGTTTTTTAACCATTTAAAGCACATTATTTATTTAAATCTTCAAACATTTTAGTTAAAAAGCATTTTAATGATATGTGAGTATGAAGAGAAGAGTGATACATATCTGTTGTTGTGTCCTTGGATGTGTGGGTATAGCAGAAACAGAAAACAAAAATCTGACAAATGGAAAACATACTCTGGTCCTAGGTGGGAGAACTTAGCAGGATCAGCTTCCAGCCTCTTCTAGCTGCGTATTCTCTAATGTTAAGATAAAGATTTTGGAGCAGAGAAAATGTTGTACAGATTCTAGATCTTATCTTATATGATCCTCACACATAGATATGCCATAAACATTATTTTGAGCTATGTAATTAACTAATATCTTTCAATACTTAAATTCTAGTATTGTCTTCTAACATCAGTTCATTAATACGTGTCTAATGTGAGCCAGATCAATTGTGAGACTTGAATAAACTATATTTGATAGACACATTTCCATCTTATCCCCTTTTGGAGGGGGGGAGTGAGGTTGGGGACCATGACCTCAAACCCTTGATCCTCCTGCCTAACTTCCCAAGTACTGGTATTACAGGTATGCACCTCTGTGTTTCGTTTGTTCCTCATTCTATCTGTGGTCTGCTCTGTTGTGACTTGTAAACCCTATCGATAAGTTATATCTACTTGAAAGAGGATACAAACTGCATTTGAGATCTGATTGTGATAGGCCTCCCTATTTCCAGTCTGCACACTTGGTGGGGAAAAAGATAAATCAGGTACGGATAAAATTCTAGAAACTCATTGAATTTGAGAGTTGGTTGGGGAAGAGATCTGTAGGATCAGAGACTGTGGCTTCTTAGAATTTCCTACTTTTCATTGACTGAGGGATTTGTTCAGTGTGTTCATGGATTAATATTTGGATTCTATGAAGGAATGTAGTTGTGTAGATTTGTCTATATGTTTTTGTGTGAAAGGAGTACAAGGCTGAAATTTA
>NW_008474616.1:0-1289 GCF_000622305.1 Nannospalax galili | reverse complement strand
GATCCGCGTGCCTCTGCCTCCCAAGTGCCTGGCTCAAGCTGCTGTTTAAGCAGAAGTTGTGACTGTCCGTCTCCTAAATCTGTTCTTTCAGATTATATATATTCTCCATAAGAACAAATTACATTTGACTGCTCACCAACCAGCTAGTCCTTGGTTCTGGATTTGTTTGGGGACATGACACCTCTATCCACCTTAATATAAATGTGGAATGGGAAGAGAGTGTCCAGGAGATAGACAGTGCCCTGTGGACTCTGACACCGACTGCCAGATGGAAGATGGACAAAACCCTTGGACTTGGGTTTGTGTGAAACTTGAGCTGAACTTTCCAGATGTGAGGGCTATCTCGGAGGGGCCTGGAGCTGCTCTAATTGATTACTAGACCTATCTGAAGCTATGCACGAGTTCAAACCTTTGCCCCTTCATAGAGCTGTGTGGGCCTTGTTGCTATAGCAACCTTTGTGTTTTTTTCACAAATATTGTTTGTGAGATTGGGGTACATGCTTAGACTAGTGTCCAGAGGTTACTATTAAACATGCCTTGGTTATTTATTTTGGTTAAAGAGTTGTTTGGGAACAAAACCAATAGCTCAAAGAGTTCTCATTCCCAGTAGCAGCAATAAGATATGCTGACCCAAGGGGAAACTGAACTGAGAGAAGGACCAGGACTACCTTCCTACCTACAGCTTCCAGAGGCTAAGTTCCTCAGCTCTTCTGGCACCTTCTTCCTCAAAGAGGGCTAGCCTGTAGGTGCTGAGAGAGGAGGGAAGCAGTCCTGGACCCAACACAGGAAAATTTGTAGCTGGGCTTCAGAGGGAATGGCTCTGCACCTGCTCACCCTTAACCAGAGCCGTCACACATATGCCTCGGAACTTAAGAAGGAGGGGATGGGGATGCAGCTCAATTGGCAGGATGCTTGCCTAGCTAGCGTGCACAAATTCCTAGTTCAAACTTCAACACTGCATAAATTCCTTAGGAGGTGACCCTGCTTTCAAAAATTAAAAAGGATGGTGGATGGTAATAACAGCCTGACAATTTCTGCCTGATCAGGGGCCTTTGGAAACCCCTTGAGGGTTTGTTTTTTGTTTTCTTTCCTGACTGGTGAAAAGGCTCTGGCTGGGGCAGGGATTAAGTATTGTTAAACACTGCTAAATGCTGTTGAAAGTGCTGGTTTGGTGTCAGGCTTAAGTCTTCCTTGGGAGAGAGCACCTTATTTTCCATTTCTCTGAAAGAGTGAAACTACTGGGAGCCAGCTGCTGCAGCATTTATGTATTTACTTATGACAAGGTCTCA
>NW_008474615.1:0-1289 GCF_000622305.1 Nannospalax galili | reverse complement strand
CACACACATTATTTGCTCCAGAATTGGAGAAACCAGATGAAGAGAGGAAGACAGCAGGAAACCAGACTCCGCCCACCAGCCTGCTTTGTAGATTTGAGCTGGACGTTATTTAGAATCATTTTCATAATTACCCAACGAAAACCATATTGAAACTCCGTAAAATAAACACCAAATGAATCAAATGATCCTAATCGCATTCTAAATGATAGATGGACCACACGAAGAGTTGGTCCACGAGGCCTGAAGAGTGTCGACATTTCATCATCCAGGCCTCAGAAGACAAACCCTAAGGACAGAAAGAAACAACAAAGAAATAAAACCATCAAAAGCCCTTAAGCTATTTATAGGATCACATTGTCTTGTATATGTTTATATGTCTGTGTACATGTAGTGTGTGCATGTCTGTTTGTATCTGTTTGTGTCTCTGTGTATGTATATTACGTGTACGTGTGTGTATCTGTGTGTATTTCTGTGTGCATGTGTCTCCATGTGTGTATTTGTATGTATGTGTCTGTGTGTGTATATGTGGCGTGTTTCTCTGTGTGTTTGTGTATGTATGTGTATGTGTATATTTATGTGTATGTGTGTCTATGTATGTACATATGTGTGTATGATTGTGTCTGTGTGTATATGTGTGTGTGTGTATATGTGTGTGTGGGGGTGTGTGTATGTGTAGAGTTTTGAAGTCTATCTAACAGCTGAAGACTGTGGTAGTCCAGTATCAGAGTTTCATGCCATGTATGAATCTTCATATGACATTTCACACCTAAAATTTTGGACCCCTTGGAATGAAGAACAAATATCTAGTGACGACCCAAGAGAAGCCTGTGGAATGATTTCAAATTCAAACAAGAAGACACACAAAAATTAATTTTGTTCTGTGAAAAGGATTCTGAGGCTACCTTGAAGAGACTCAGTTTGGACATTGATAAGAACAAAACTCTAATCATGTATTTAAAATATTTTGAAGCACAGTAGGGTATCACGGTACCATCTCTGTAAAGGAAGTAAACCACTCTCCCGCAGTGTGCTTTGAGAACATCTCACCAATGAACCCCGTCAAAGGGAAAGAAGCAAGTGTTTATCTTGTCTTTTCTAGAACTCCTTTAGATTCACTTCTTTCCACTGTGAAACACAGAAGTCCAAAGAGCCAAACAGTGTTGTCCTGAGCTCCACCAGGTCAGTTCTGTAAAGGTCTATTACAGGGCTGAGTGTGGTCACCACTCAGGACCAAGAGGCTTGCTAGGCAAGGTAATCAATGCAGAGAAAAACCAAGGACTGAAAGCAAG
>NW_008474614.1:0-1288 GCF_000622305.1 Nannospalax galili | reverse complement strand
TGTGTTTGAGAGGGATAAGGCAGGATCAGGATGGTTTGGAAGGAGGAACTCCCTGTTTCTGGCCCATGAGCAAAAGGGGAAGAAAACACTATTCTGGATGGAACCCAAAGAGGAGTCTCCTAAATAATGAAGCTGGATGGATCTTAGCATTGAGAAGATTGGGATCTAGTCAACAGATTATAAACTCTCCTGAAACATCAGTCCCTCAGGTATTCATTCAGGCCTTAGAATAATTGTTGAGATTCATGGAAACTCCTCTGGCTGTGCTCTCGGGGGACACAATGGCTCTCAAGAGTAATTTGGGGGTTCCCGGAAAGGGTATTTCCAAGGTCCAAGCTCCGGGTTAATCTATTCCATCCTTTCTGTTGGGATGTGATCTCCTTACCTCTGCCATTTAACCTCTATTTGGAACCACCCCTTGGTGCAAGGACACTGGCACATTTGAGATCTTGGTATTTCTCCAAGCCTATGCACAGGCCTTTGTGCTGGTTAGTGTCTCCAAGAAAAAGAATTACATTTTATCTTTTCACTAGGATTTGACTAGGAAAGTGTTAGAGTGCAAGCTATGCTTTCTTTGATCTAGCACGCTGATAACAGGTCTCAGACTTTTCTCAATTCTGAGAGATAGAATGTGTCTACAGACATCTAGACCACTTTATGCATGTATTGCCTTTATGGAAGCCCTAATGTGGTCACTGTTCTGTGATTTAGCATCTCTTACTTGTACATCTAATGGTGTTTCTGCTCTATTAGGTTTCTTTCTGTAGAACTGCTGTTATTTGTTTATTAAAGCTACGTATTCTCGTCAACATTCTCATTTATATTGGAATAATTTTTAGATTTTTATTCATTCTTTGAGAATTTCATGCAATATATTTTGGTCATATTCAGATCCCCTCCCCCATCTCCTATAAGATCCTCCCCCATCTCCCTACCCCCATTTCACTTCATGTTCTTTATTTTTTTAAAGTCTATTGACTTCCATTTATGTTCCCCAAATACTCTTGAGTGTGGGTCCATACCCTGGAGCGGGGTCAATCTACATGACCTAGCACCCTTAAAGAACACTGATTGACTCTCCCAATAGCTGTCAATTGCAAATATTTTCTCAGCTTCTTTCCTTCAGAAATCTTTTTATTCTCGTGCCTGAAGTTAATTTATTTTATGAAATGTAAATTCTACTCAAGTTACTTCTTTAAGCTATTTCTATGATTATTAATTTCTGCCATTTCCAGACTGATGTCATTTAAAATTTTTATTTTATTTATTTATAATTAATTAATTAATT
>NW_008474613.1:0-1288 GCF_000622305.1 Nannospalax galili | reverse complement strand
ATTTCTGTGTCTGTGTATAAAGTATGCAAGCTCATAATGTCCCTGTCATTTCCTCTCTCTGCCTGGGTCCACTTCAGTACATGCTGGGGTGGAAGGCTGAAGGTGCTCAGGAAATACTTAGGAATCAATAAACAAAGGGACAGCATAATTTAATTCTGTGAAGAAAAGCACCTGGGTGGTAAAAAGCTCTTCTGAAACAGCTAACTGGTACATTTTAGGCAGCAAGGGGGAGGGTTAGAAAGAATGGAAAACAAAGGAGAAAAGGCTTCTCTTAGGAGGAAGGGAAGGGTCTGAGGGAAAGAAAACAGTCCTGATAAAATCCCAAATTCAGTGCAAAGTCATCTGCCATTGTGAATGTTGCTCAGCTAAATCTGGATTTTACTTCTTCAGCGATGATCCCACATCTGCTCAAAGATGAATAATTTCATATTCTTACATGCAATTCCAAGTAGAGATTTTCATGGGAGCATGATATTCTTTTTTTTTTTCTAAGTAACCAACTCTGGAGGAGGTACAAAGTCAAAAGGTACTGAAAATTTGGTGAGAATTATTCACAGAATGGACTAGGGAAGTGGGTATTTGGTTTTCACAGGTCTGCATTTATTAAGGATGTTTATTCTACAAAATTAGCTGACTATAAGGGATACTTTAATGATACCCATTATTAAGCAGAAGGATAGAATCACCTTAGTTCAAAGAAAACAGTTAAACATTAAGGCCGTACTGGCAGCAGAATGTTGACTGTGGCTGCCATCTTTGGGGCTTCCCTCACTGTGAGCTAATCTTGTTATGGGAACATTTATAAAGGACCACTGTGAGAGCACAAGGAATAGAAAACAAAGTTCTCTGAGCCTCAGTCACCAGTGCGCCACTCAGAAACAGAGATGGGTGTGCAGAGAGCACATTCTACTTCCTACACCGAGTAAGAACCTGAGCCCAGGAAGTTAGCAGCACTGGCTGCTCTAAGAGAAGGGAACCCCTCCCTCCATCCAGGCTCATAGCACAAGTGGCTGAGTATAGATCAAGGCAGCCTTGGGAGCACCCCACTCATGTGTAATTCACACAGCTTCGGGCTCTGCGGTCTGCCTCTAGTGTGTGGCAAAGAGGGATGTCTGAAGAAATGTAGGGAGGTTCTATAAATTGGATCTGGCAGGGAGACTGCTATTCATCTGTGCTAGTGTTGGTTTTCTGAATTTATCAGGATAAGGAAGACTATCAAGCCTTCTGATGTCCAAACCCTAAAGGGAACTCCTTGCTACTCTCAGTGGCTTCTGCTTCTACTAACGGG
>NW_008474612.1:0-1287 GCF_000622305.1 Nannospalax galili | reverse complement strand
ATTTTTGTTATTTCTTGTCTGCTGGGTTTGGGTTTCATTTGTTTTTGCCTTTATAGAGTCTTGAGTTTCAATGTTAAGTCATTTATTTGTACTCTGATTTTTTTAATGTAGGTACTTAGAGCTATAAACTTTCCTTTTAGGACTGCTTTTAGAATGCTCAAACTGTTGATATCAGCGTTCAAGATCGGGAGGGAGACTCCTAGGGAAGGTGGAAGTTTGTCATTGGAGAATTGGTGGAACTCTGGTTGGACTGCCGTCAGCAAGGGCTAGGCATGGTTTAAGGAGTTTTGGTTGTTCTTTGTTTTCTTTTGGTTTGGTTTAGTTTGGCGAGGTCTGACAATGTATCCAGGGCTGGACTGAGTTAGCCTTGAACTCACAGTTCTCTTGCCTCAGCTTCCCTCCTGCTGGGATTACAGGTGGGCAGTAAGTCCACCTTTTTTTGTTTTGTATTTGTGGCCAGTCAGTTTCTCTTCCAAGTAAAGTCTGAAGAAGAAATGTCTGTACCCCTTTGTCTGAGTTGTGCTCTAGGTTTTCTGACATTTTATCATATTTCTCCAGCATTTCAGTCATACACATTGAATAAATATTCTCTAAGTTATTTCAAAGTGTACTCTTTATTTTACCAAAGCAGAACAATAGTACAAAAGGACCTTAGAGAATATACATTCCAACCTCTCAATTTCTAAGAGAATGGAGGCAAAGGAGTGAAAGTGAGCGTGCCCAAGGCCACAGCCACGCTGCTAGCAGAGCTGGAGTCCACATCTTCACACTTCTCCTGTGTTTAAAGACTGGAATTGCTCTACTTTAAGATCTCTTGAACTACTTTTATTGTAAAATATTTCAAACATAGAAACTTATGAAGTTTAATACTAAGGTATGTATTCCTGCCACTCTGTATTTAGATTTGAGAACAAAATATTACAAAATTGAAACTCTTCCCTAATCTTCTCCCACATTTTCATTACTTCTGTCCTCCTTGGCGGTAACCATCATGACAAAGTTGGTATTTTTCAAAGACTCCTGTAGGATTCCCTTTAAAAGAAAATAAATTCTAAAAGCATCACATTTACGGTGAGTTTTTATTCTTATTAACATGAATGAGCCTTTAATACCAAGAGAAAAATGCAAATGACATCTATTTACAGACCCTATCACCCAAGGAAGAGTAGAGTATCCTAAATACACCTTCCAGTGAAGCCCCAAACGAAACGAAGCTTTACTGAGTCAAGACTAGAGTTTTAGGGGCTGGAGAGATGGCTTAGTGGTTAAGAGCACTGACTGCTCTTG
>NW_008474611.1:0-1288 GCF_000622305.1 Nannospalax galili | reverse complement strand
GTCTTTGATTCATGTTCAAAGCATGAGGCGGCTTCATTATTCTGCATGTCGGTATCTAGCTGTGCAGCATCATTTCTCTACTGGACTGTCCTGTAACTCTGGTTGAAAATCAGTTGTGTGTGTGTGTGTGTGTGAGAGAGAGAGAGAGGGTTTACCTCTGGGCTCTTTATGAATTTCATGGATCTAGAACCTCTCCTTATCAGGAGTCAATTTTGGACTCTGATCATCATGACTGTTGGACTATTACGGGTTCCCTACACTTCCATGTGAATTTTAGGGTAAGTATGCCAACTTGTGCAAAGAACCCCGCTGAGACTTAAGGGTTGCGTCCCGTGAATCAATTTGGGTGGTACCGTCATCTTAGTATTCTGCTCAGGAAGTGTGGGACCTCTTTCCATTTATGTAGGTCTCTGACTTCAACAACATGCTGCCATTTGAGTGTGCGTCTTGTGCTGTTTTATTCAGCCTATCCCTAACCATTTAATTCTTTTGGGTAGACTTCTTCACTTTCACTGTAGACTGTTCACTGCTGACACATAGCTAAGCCCCTGATTGTACCCATTCTGTGATTTTCTAATAGTTCAAAGGTGTCCTCAGCATTTCTACATGCAAGCTCATGTCATCTGGGAAGGAGTCTTACTTTTCCTTTCCCATCTGGATACCTTTTGTTTCACTTTCTTATCTAACTGCCCTGGCTTGAACTTCCAGTACAATGTTGCACAAATGCAAATCCAGCCCCACCTCATTCTTGATCTTAGAAGGAATATACAGGCTTTCACTATTAAATATTATGCTAGTTTTGAATTTTTTGTAGACAGACTTTATCAGGTTAAATTTCCTTCTATTTATTGACTCCCCCTTTGGCGGGGGCAGGGTCTTAGTAGGTAGCCTAGGTTGACCTTGAACTCAGGATCCTCCTGCTTCAGCCTCTCAAGTACTGAGATCACAGGAGGACACTGCCAAACTGTTTTATTTAAAATCATGAAAGGGTCTTGTATTTTGACAAATACTTTTTCTGTGTTGTCAAGATAATCATTTTGTTGTTGAGATAATCATTAGAGGTTGATCCTTTATCTATTAACATGGCATATTAAGTAGATTTTCAGGTGTTAAATGAACCTAACAATCCTGGTGTACCCCACTTGACCATGGTATATAACAGTATGCTATGTGCTGACAGATTTAGTTTCCTAGTGTTTTCAGAGGAGTTTGTATCTATATTCATGAAGCGTACTTCTCTGCAGTTCTCCTGTAATACCTTAGTGAGCACCTACCATTGGAAAGATGG
>NW_008474610.1:0-1288 GCF_000622305.1 Nannospalax galili | reverse complement strand
TTTTTTTTTTTTTTAATAGCCTCTCAGAGTACTAGAAGCCTCTAGAACTTACTCTAATACAAACACTGTCTTTACAGCTTGGAAAAGAATGCCCAGGGGGGATGTGTTATCTCACCAAAGACACCCAGAGTGGGGGCCAGAGGTCTTCCAGTACTCTGCTCTGTTCCCTACACCAGGGTCCTTCCCATAATCCCAGTTTCATTTACTGTGGGCTAGCACCAAAGTCTGAGAGGAGACTCCATCCAGCCCACCATAAGCTCCTTGAAAGTCAAAGCGTGCTGGGAAGTTGGACCTCAGCCTGAGGACTATCTCCAGGAGCAAGCCGAGGGGCAGCCTTACCAGGAAGCTAAGAGGAGCCAGCGATCTGTGATCTGTGCCTCTCCCTGGAACTTGGGACTTTGGACCCAGGAACTCGATTTTCTCAGCACAGAGCTCCGGAATCGGGCCAATCACGGGGCCTGGCTCCTGGGCAGTGACTGCACCTGCCTTGTTGCTAAGGACGCAGAGGCCTTTGCTGGGCTGCACAAGCTTTCCCTCCAAGGATTGCAACACCATCCTCAGAGACTGGGGAGTTGTCCCAGAAGTAGTTGCTGATCCCTGGAGAGTTTCAAGTCTATTCTGAAAGATCTGCCAGAGGTCCCAGAAGTTCAGGTCTCTCACCTGAGGGCTCATCTATACAGGCTTCCTTCTGCTTTGTGAAACTTCCTCAAAGCTAGGCTCTTTATGCTAATCTTTGCTTCCTGTGGCCATGGCCACAGGTAAATCTCTTCTTTTCTCTGGTACTCAGTTTCCTGCTGTGAGAGAAAATGACAGTGGACAAAAGATGCTTTGGTGACATCAAATAAGAGTATTGTGTGTAACTCCCTTGGTAGAGGGCTTGTCTAGTTTGCATGGAGGCCTGTGCAAGAAAAGGAACCTGGGGATGTTGAGAGTTGACCAAGACCCCACCAAGAAAGTGAAGGAGCCAAGGTTTCAGTACAGATCTGCATGGTCCACATTCCTAGGTACTTTGTTTTGTGTTAAAAGACTGTAAGTGAAGGGAAAGATATTTCAAATGGACTCCAAAATGCTATCATTGTTTCCATCAGCCCCAACATCCGTGTATCTGCCTCCAGCACCTAACTACACTCTGCATTTTACTGCAGCCTCTGCTGGCACTTGCTGCCTGAGAAGGATGGTCTGACTTCAGGGCCTCACTGGATGGCAAGGGGCACAGGCACAACTCAAGACATGGGAGCAGTGGAGAGGGGCTGCTCCCTCACCCTTCTGCAGCCCAGCTCTCTTACTC
>NW_008474609.1:0-1288 GCF_000622305.1 Nannospalax galili | reverse complement strand
TATTTGTTCATGTTGGTATGTCTGTGTATGTGTGGAGACCAGAGGAAAACCTTGGGTGCTGGTCTTGCCTTCCCGTTTGTTTGTGACAGGGTTTCCTGTTAGCTGTTGTGCATGCCAGCTAGGCTGGCCCACGAGCTTCTGGAGAGCCCGCTGCTTCCACCCCCCCATCTCCCCATAAGGACACGTTGGGGTTACAGATGAGTGTGTGTCTGTGCCTGGGTTTTACATGGGTTCTGGGAAGCTGAACTCAGGTAGTCAGGCTTCAGTGATAAGTGCTTTTACCCACTGATCCATCTCCACAACCACCATCCTGAACTGATTTTTGGCAATAATACAAGAGTGATTCAATGGTGTCAGAAAAACTGGAAAGATGTGGAAGAAAAAAAGGACAAGAAAAAAATCTTAAATTAAGCCTCATACGTCCTACAATTGTCAGAAAATATATCCTAAATTTAAATCTAAAACCCATATGTATAAATTTTAGGAAAGAAAAACAGCACAGGAAGTCTATGGGGTGAATTTTCAGACATGCTGCCAGAGACCAGAATACATAAAAGGAAAAGCAGATGTACCACTACTCTCCAAATAAGTTATGGGAAGATTCATGTTAAACAACAACATGTTCTAGTGAGGATGTTGGGGGAAATGAACCATTGTGTACTATTGATGGGAATGTAGATCTGTGCAGCTATGACAGAAATCAGTATGGACCTAAAAATAGAACTACCATATGATCAATGTATACCACTCCTGAGTATAAATCTGAAGGAATTGAAGTCAAGAAACCACAGAGAAACTTGCACATCCATGTTTATTGTGATTCTTTTCTTCATAGCCAAGGTATAGAATCACCTTGGGTGTTGTTCTAGTTTGCTTTCTGTTGCTGTGGTAAACATCATGACCAAACACAACTTGGGTAGGTGGGTAGTATTTGACTTACAGGCTATAGTCCATCATCAGGAACCAGAAACCAACAGAAACATGCGGCTTACTGGCTTACTCTGAGGTTCACATTCAACTGCCTTTCTTATACAGCCCTCACCCACCTGCTGGGGCTGGCATCACACTCATCGGGCTGGGCCCTCCTGCATCAACCAGCAATCAAGAAAATGCCCCAACAGATATGCCCACAGACCATTCCCCTAGAGGATATTCCTCATTCGAGGATCCTTCTTCTCAGTTATTTCAAGTTGATAACCAAGATTAGTCATCATAGGTGTCCATCAGTGGATGAATGGACAAAGAAAATGTGATGTACACACACATACACACACACACACACACACAC
>NW_008474608.1:0-1289 GCF_000622305.1 Nannospalax galili | reverse complement strand
GGTTCCACTTCCTGTTCCCTCTCTCTGTGTTTCTGCTTCCTGCGTGGAGAGCCAATGTTATCAAATACTTTCTCATGCCATGCTATGCCAATTCTGATGGACCAGAGCCCTCTGGAAGCTTCCAGAAGAAACTCTTTCTCAAGTTGCTTTTTGTCAGAGTGTTTTAACACAGCCACAGAAAAGTAATTAATAAACTTGTAATTAGACAATGACTAGTCTCTACAAACCTTCCTGAATATATTTATATGTCTGTATAACATTAGATGCACGAGAATTCAATAGATGGTTTGTAATTTGCACTAAACATACCTTCTGAAAAAATAAATAAAATATGGAAAATCATGCCTTCAGTAGCTGAATCTTGGAGAACACAGGATCAAAATATATTCCCTTAAGAAGACAGGAAGCCCTTGATAATTTTTTCCCCTTCAGATGACTTCTGAATCAATAAATTGTACCACCTGGGGTTGCTCCAGAAAACATTGCTTTTCATTCCAGCATGTTCTATTCTTCTAAATGATAGGCCAACATATCCAAAGAAGATTTAAAAATCAAGAAAAGACACCACTAAACCAAATCTGGCCGTGTACCTGTTTTGATATAGTTTCTTAACTGGAGGTTGCTTTTGCATTTTTTAAGTACTTTGGGGAAAAATATAAAGTGTAACATTCTAAAATATACAAAAATTTTATAGATATTATATATAATGCAAAATTGAGTGGCTATAAGAGAAAATGAATTAAAACACAGTTATCTTAAATTTTCTGTATCTAGTTGCTTTCGGGCTACCAGAGAAGCAGTTGGTAACTGCTGGATTGTCTTGTCGACACAGTGAGGTGTGTATATTATCTGTTCCTTTGCCAACTTAAAAGAAATAGAAGTTGCAAGTCTTTGACTTAACCTTTGCTCATCTGAGGACCTCAAGCGGCATTTTCAATAGGCTTTGGAGAAATATGGATTCTTAGGCTCAAGACCTGCTAGCTGATTTAGAATCTGCACTTTTGGGACTTTGTGATTTACATAAACCTTAAAATGTGACAAGTATTCCTCTAAAGGAAACGAATACCCTATAGTTAATCAAGGAAAGTATGCAAATTTGATGAAATGAAAACAAATATTCATAACTCCTAGGAGTCATAGTCACAGATTTGAAAATAAATAGTAAATGAGATGCTAATTCTCATAGGATGAAATTTTAGATTGACCCCCATATATATATAAACTTAGACTTGCTTCCTAAAGTGGACACTTGTTTGATCAGATTTATTTTTTGTTTATGTAATGAATGT
>NW_008474607.1:0-1288 GCF_000622305.1 Nannospalax galili | reverse complement strand
AGCATTGGTATCCACTGAATGTCCACAACTCTATAAGCTCCTAATGACAGAATCAGTATGCCTTTTGAAACTTTGAAGACAACCTTTACTTCTCTCTAGATACAAAAGTCCTAGATGGTGATGCTATATTCTAACATAAAGCTGTTTGATATGCATTGATAAGTAGGTAGCGAGTAGCTACATTCATTAATGATGCAAGTTAGATATTATGGATAACTTGCTGTAGATTTTTACATCAGCACTTGATGCTTTACTTTGCCTTTTGATGTTATGGTTATGCCCTTTTTATTTAATCCTATCAACCAACCTCTACCAGTTTCAAACATCTTCCTCAGCTTCCTCAAGGTGAAGTTGAAGACAAGGTTTTTCTTTTGATTAAATGTTAGGTTAAAGTGATGTGGCTGATTTGATCTTTTAATCAGATGAGATGGTTAATTGTCAATTTGATTGCAAGTTAAATTCCTAGGAGATTGTTAAAACATACCTAGGAGTGTGTCTCTAATGGTATTTCCAGAGAAATTTAGATCAGGGGACTCTGACCTAGTAAAGGAATTAATCTTTTGAAAGATTCACAAAATAATATCATATTGTATGAGGTGATAATTGGACCCTGGGAACATGTTCAGGGGCTACTTCTTGCTATGGCCTTTTCTTGCATCCCATTCTCTGCTTCTTCTTTGCCATAATGAGAACTGAATGTAGAATAATTTTTACAAAAAAAAATAGATTTTCAAGAGTGACTGACAATTTTGAATTTGTATCAGATTTGTATGAAAGTGTTAGCTTTCTCTCAGTTCTTATCAGGTCTTCATGTTTTTGTTAGGAATTGATGGTCATCCCCAGATACCTAGTGAGTTTGATGCCAGCCTGGGATAAATGAGACCCTATCTCAAAAATAAAATAAAGTCCACCCATGGTTCAGGGACTACTGTGGAAGAAGGGGCAGAAAGATTGTTAGAGCCAAGGGTGGTTCATGAACATAGGGAAGCAGAGGCTTTCAGGCCACTTGAAGTTTGCACATGTGAACCTGTGGCAATGGTGGCATTGAGCACAGGACCCATGTCAGCTCAATCAGACAAGAGTCCAAAATGGAACGAGGGAAATGGGTAGTGGACTGTGGGGACCTAAAGGCCCCACCTTGCATAGGTCCAAGATGAAGTTACTGGGGACGCAGCCTGACTTGCTTTGAAAGTCTGAAAAACACTTCTGCACTGATGAGGAGTGCATGATCAGGGCTTGACCATCCTTAAGATACATCCTTGGGGGGGAGGGGGGATTTCCAGGTGCC
>NW_008474606.1:0-1277 GCF_000622305.1 Nannospalax galili | reverse complement strand
AGGCAGATCTCTCTGAGTTCAAGGCCAGCCTGGTCTACATAGGGAGTTCCAAGCCAGCTGAGGCTACAGGGAGACCCAGTCTCAAAAAGACCAAAAATCGTCTTTAAAAGAGAGAAGACTGGGCATGGTGACTCATGCCTTTAATCGCAGCACTCAGAAGGCAGAGGCAGGTGGCTCCCTGTGAGTTCTAGAGGTACACAGTGAGACCCTGTTTCAAAAAACGTTTTGTCTCTTATTTTACTTTTTATGTGCATGAGTGGTTTGTGTGCAATGCCTGCAGAGGCCAGAAGAGGGCACCTGACCCACTGAAACTAGATTTACAGACAGCTGCCATGTGGTGCTGGGAACCAAACCCAGAGCCTCTGGAAGGACAGAAAGTGCTCTTAACTGCTGAGCTATCACTGTAGCCCCCTTTTCGGTTTTCTGTTTGTCTTTTGAAACAGTGTCTTGCTATGTATGTAGCCTTGACCTCCAGATTCTCCTGCCTCAGCCTCCTGAGTGCTGAGGGTTTTTTAAATTTTTATTTATTTATTTATTTATTTTAAAATTTTTATGCATATGAGTGTATTGCTTGCATGTATGAAAGTGCACTGGCATCGTGCAATACGGAGGTCAGAAGAGGGCATTGGATCCCCTGGTACTGGATTTATCAATGATTGTTAACCGCCATGTGGGTGCTGGGATTCAAACCTGGGTTCTCTGTAAGAGCAATGCTCTTACTGCTGAGCCATCTCTCCAGCCCCAGTGAGTACTGAGGTTATAAATGCTCTTCTTTTCAATGTGTATGTGCATATGTGTGTGTGTTTGTGTATGTGTATGTGTGTGATACATGCATGTGTGTATGCATGTTCACATGTGGGTTGTGGGGGTGAGTAGACATGTATGTGTGTACATGTGGAGGACTGAAGTTGATGTTGGGTTGTCGTCCTCAGTTGCTCACCACCTTATTTACTGAGGCAGGATCTCTCACTGAACCTGGGGCTCATCAATTCCTGCTGGTCTAGCTAGCTGCCATCTTCTCACAGGGATCTCCTGTCTCTGCCTCCCAAGTGATGGGATAATAGGCCGTCACCCCTCCCCCCTAGCCTTGTATTTTATGTGGGTGCTGGGTAGTTGAATGCCTGTCCTCATGCTTACATGACAAGCAAGCACTTTATCCCCTGAGCCACTTCCCCAGCCCCAGGGTTACAAGTGTTCTGCAGGATCCATGGATAAATCACAGAGACTTCTAACTGTCCTGAAATCTGAGTGTGTGTGTGTGTGTGTGTGTGTGTGTG
>NW_008474605.1:0-1287 GCF_000622305.1 Nannospalax galili | reverse complement strand
TTTTTTTTTTAAAGACAGGGTCTCTCACTGTCCTGGAACTCTCCTAGTAAGCTAGGCTAGCTGGCCAAGGAGCCCCAGGGATCTGCCTGACTCTACTTCCCCAGCACTGAGATTATAAACACACCATTGCACCCAGCCCTTTTCATAACTTGCATTCTAGGGACTGAACTCAAGTCCTCATGCTAGCATGGCAAATACTTGACTGACTGAGCCATCATCCCTGCCTCCAGTCATTCTATAAAAGGGGACTTTCCTGAGGTTGTGGATGTCAAGGTTGCTGGACAGTTTCTACGTCAGTGATTTCCATATTGGCTTGTTATTGGAATCCACTCAAGAAAGAGATGCTCAGGCCCCACCTAGTTACATCAGTATCTAGGGAGCCAGGCCCAGGTTCGGCAGGGCTTAGCATCTCCCTGGTTAACGTCAGTAGGAATCCACAGCTGTGAGCCAGCGGTGTCAGTGAAGAATCCTCTGCCCTGGATGCAGCCGAGGGCTTGCTGGGGATCTTTATTAGAGGATGAAGCAGCTGTCACCTGTCTTCTACCTCATGTTTGTCCTCTGATAGCCAAGGGAGCCTGTTCTAACATATCCCCCTGGCCAGATAAAAAATGCAAGGTCTGCAAGAGCGAGAAACATCAGCAGGTTTGAGAGACCCGTGGACTCAGATACTACAATTTATGGTATTGAGCATGTGTCCATGCTCCTGGGGAAGGGGGCGGTGGGGGGCACTGCTCAGCTGGTTTTACTCTCTTACACTTCCACTGATTTTTAACTTCCTTTCCTACTTCTACGTGTGTGTGCGCGCACTGTGTGCCTGCCCATGGAGGCCAGCGTAGGAGGTCAGAAAGCCTGCTCTGTCCCTCTCCAATTTATTCTTTTGAGACAGCATCTCTCACTGGACCTAGAGCTTTGCTGGCAGCCAACGAACCCCAGTGATCCTTCTGACTTGATCCTCCTCTCCCACAGTACTGGGGTTACAAGTGATGGTGTGGCCATGCCCAGCTTTTTACATAGATGCTGGGATCTGAAATCAGGTCCTAATGCTTAAAGTCCAAGCACTCTTGCCCAGTGAGCCATCTCTCCAGCCCCTCCTGTTTCTGTTCTTAGGGCACACACGTGTATCTTTTTAATTTGTGTGTCCCAGGCTGATAAGAATTAGTCTAAATTCGCTTCCTTTTTAACAATTCATAGTTTAGAGTGTGAAGTACACTTTGAAAGTAAAGGAAAAATGACATTGCCTGAACAGGGACTTGAACCCTGGACCCTCAGATTAAAAGTCTGATGCTC
>NW_008474604.1:0-1288 GCF_000622305.1 Nannospalax galili | reverse complement strand
AAAAAAAAAAAAAGAATGTAGTCTTCCAGACTCCTGACTTCCATTAAGTATAGTTTGTATTTTATTGTGTTCGTTTGTCTTGTTTTATTTTTTTCCCTTGATACAGGGTTTCCCTCTTATCCCAGCTGGCTTGGAACTCAATATCTAGACCAGGCTGACTTTGATTGTACAGAGATCTGCCTGCCTCTGCCTCTCAAGTGCTGGAACTAAAGGCTTTCACCGCCATACCTAGCTAAGCATAGTTTTTAAAAGCACCCGTTACTGAACATCATGATGCACATGTGTAATCTCAGCTACTCAGGAAGCTGAGGCAGGAGAATTGCTAGCGTAAGCAATTTAGCAAGACACTATCTTAAAAATAAATAAGTAAGTAAATAAATAAAAAGCACCTATTATCTGTGCCCTGAAATTCAGGGTAGGTGCCCTAAGAACTGATTGGTGGGGCTGAAGAAATGGGCTCAGCAGTAAAGAAGGCTTGCTGCTCTTGCAAAGGACTGGAATTCTGTGACCAGCACCCACATCAGGCCACTCAAAAAACTTCCTATAACACCAGTTCTAGAGGATCTGATGCCCTCTGACCTCCACATCCATGTGTATATATAACACACAGATATACACATACACATAAAATAAATCTTAATAAAAAAACTGATTGGTTGGCTCAATGTGTGCTCAGAGCTACCTGTTGTTTCCCATTGTCACCCATACACACATGGCAGTGCAGCCTCTTCTTTTATTTTTTTATATCTGAGACAGTGTCTATGTAACCCAAGTTGAATTTGAACTCATAACCAACTCTTCTACTTCTGGCTGTGGTGTGCTGGGGTTGCAGGCATGTAGCACCATATCCAGCTTCAGTGCATCTTCTTCATAGTCTGAGAATCTGGCTCCAAACTTGGAGACTTGGGAAGAAGGAGTGACCTTATCTGTGACAGATACCTTTCTGTTCCCGTCTGGGGGATGTGCTCATACTTTAGAGTGGCCCCAACAGCATGGAACTGCTGTGGCCCAGCAGGTTATATGGTGAAGGCAATGGTGGTTTGTCCTCACGTCAATATATCATTCTAGTCTGTTCTTCCTTTTTCAATCACTTTTGGGCACCTAGTGTAATTTTTACCTTTCGTCAAGTACCATAGGTAACTGCCGGTTATGACTAATATGTATTTATTTACCTACATATTCAGGTAGGGTGTTTCTGACTCCACTGTTGGTTTTTATTTTCCCTACGTGTTGATTTATTGATATGAAACTTACAGCACATAAAACTTACCATTTTAAAGTCTACTAT
>NW_008474603.1:0-1288 GCF_000622305.1 Nannospalax galili | reverse complement strand
GGGGTGCTGGCAGAAGCCATTGAGGTTGTCAGATTCCCTAAAGCTGGAGTTATAGGCAGTTGTGGACCACCAGACATGGTGGGACCCAAACTCCAGTCTTCTGGAAGAACAGCAAACAGTCTTAGCTGCTGAGCCATCTCTCCAGCCCAGGACTGCTCTTGATACGAAAATAACGTGCATATCGGGAGGGAAGAAGCTGATGGCCAGCTTACTCTAGGGTAAATACCACATTCCTTTAAATCTACTTTATCTGAGTTCAAGTTTTTATTTATTTGTTTATATTTATTTATTTATTATCTATCTATTTAATAGGCAGAGTCTGCAGTCCAGGCTCACCTCTCACTTACTATATAGCTGAAGCTGACCTTGAACTCCTGATTCTCCTGCTCCACCTCCCAAGTACTGGGCTGACAGGTGTGCACCACCATGCCCAGTTTGTGTAGTGCTAGAGAGCAAATCCAGGGTCTCAGGCATGTCAGGCAAACACTCTGCCAGCTGAGCTATAGCCCTAGCCCCTGAGTCCAAATCCTTCATTTTAATTTATTTAATTTTGGGGGTGGGTGCAGTGGACTTTATTGATGATATCTGAGAGAGTAGGGTTCCCTCAGCTCCTCCCCTTCTTCTGGGGCCCTGGGATGGAAACTGTGAAGGAAGCTGCTCAGTGTTAGGGGCTGAGTTGGGGCAGGAACACCCCAGCAGCAGAGGGCCTCTCTCTTCCTCTCCTGGTTCACATCATCCCAAACATGGGAACATCAGCAGAAGGGGCGGAGATGATGACCCTTTTGGCTCCACACTTCAAGTGAGCCCCCGCCTTCTTTGTTTGAGTGAAGATACCAGTAGACTCCACACAATATTCAATATGTGCATGGTCCCATTGATGTTGAAAGGATCTCAATCCTGGAAGATGGGGATGGCCTTCCCACTGATGACAAGTTTCCAGTTCTCAGTCTTTACTACGTGATAGAACTTGTCAAGGGAGGACTCATACTGGAACGTTTAGATCATGTATTTGAGGTCAATGAAGGGGTCACTGATGGCAACAATATCCAGTTTGCCAAAGGCAGCCCTGGTGAGCAGATGTCTAACACAGCCAAATCCATTCACTCCAGCCTTCACCATCGTGTCTCACGGATGAGGCTGGCACCACACAAGAAGATGCAGCTGCCTCTGGGATGGAAGGAGCAGAGAACCAAGTCTAAGTCTTTTAAATGGATACTTAGAACTCAAGGTTTGCTAGGTATGGTGTAATCTCAGCACTTGGGAGTCTGAAGCAAGAAGATTGCTGTAA
>NW_008474602.1:0-1288 GCF_000622305.1 Nannospalax galili | reverse complement strand
TTTTTTTTTTTTTTTAAAGTACAAAGAAACTCTGGAGGCTGTTATATAGGTCTATTTTCTGTCCCAATACTGCTAATGTAGGTACCCTTCTGTGTGGATATGTGTGTATCTGAGGGTGGGGGTAAAGCTTGTAAGGCATCACATTCATAATAAAGTATCCTTTACTGTATGTGAATTAGACTCAATAAAGCCATTAAAAAAAAATTAATGCTTCTGAGCTCATACCAGGGAGACCAGAACATAGCCTACTAGTTGGGGACCATCAACAACTGAGGTTAAACTGAGTTTAACCAGAGGGCAAAGGTGTTCTTGGAGTGTAACTCTCCCTAACACTCATTCCACTGAACCATCTCCTACTCTGGACTTTTTCCTATTTTGAGAAACAGTGCAAATATTTCAGTAGTCCCTTGATACACTTTCTTAAGAAATATCTTCACTTGGACAAAAAGCTATTGACTGGAAGCTCCTGGAGACAAACTTCTGAGGCTCTGTGTCTTTGGGAACCCCAAGCCTACCATGTTCACAAGCAACAGGAGAGTCTTATATTCTAAGGTAATCAGCTCAGCTCTTTCAATACATCTGCAGGGAGGGATCCTACTAAGCATGAATGTCTTTTGTCTTGATGTATCTTCCTGACATCTTGAGGATGAACTATTTCTTAGAAGCTGGGCCCAAATTTGTATGTAAGACAACCCAACAAAATAATAAACACAAGGGATTTTTCTCCTGTCCATGGTCAAGCTGAGAAATGCCTTGTACAATTTTTTTGTTTGTTGGTTTGGTTTGGTGTTTATTGACGAGGCTGGTTCAAACTCCTGGGCTCAAGTGATCCCCCAAACCCCAGCTTCTTGAAGAGCTGGAACTAGAGCTAAGTGCCACTGCTCCTGGCCAGTTATACTTTTATTTTTCCAGGGATCAAATCTCAGGTCTCACACATACATGCTAGGCAAGTGCTCTACCACTGAGCTATATTTCCAGTCTAGGCTCTAGTTTTTTGTTTGTTCGGAGACAGGGTCTCCCAGGAGCCCCAGCTGGCCTGCAACTCGCTATGTAGACTAGGCTGGCCTCGATCTCAAGAGTCTTGTCTGCTTCTGCCTCCTGAGTGCTTGAATTAAAAGCGTGTAGCACACCACCAGGCTGGGCTATGCTTTTTATAAGGGAAATAGTCCAGACAAACACACCAAACCGGGAAGGAATAATATAATATAATCACCGTTCAACGGAAGAATTAAATATAACAAAGAATCAAAAGCCTCTGCATGCCCCTTCTTGACTCCTTCCTCTACAT
>NW_008474601.1:0-1287 GCF_000622305.1 Nannospalax galili | reverse complement strand
ATGTGGCAGCTGACAACTGTTCTTAACTCCAGTGGGTGGAACTGGATATATACCCAAAGACTCTTACTGCTTTATTCATAGTGTAAACTGGAAACAAGCCTACTGTCCATCAAGAAATGAACTGGAAGCTGGACACAGTGCTTCATGTCTATAATCCCAATACTTGGGAGCCTGAGGCAGTATGATTGATGGGTACATGAGTTCAAGGCCAGCTTGGGCTACTGTGAGACCCTGTCTCAAAAACAAAAGCCAATTGGCTCTCTGATGTGTTTATACAGTGGCATGCTATACAGCAATAAAAATGAACAAACGAACTGTTAATACATCTCAAAGACAAGGAAAGAAGCCAGGTACAGTTATGTACTGTGTGATGGCACTAATGTGCACTTCCAGAAAGGGTAAACTTGCCTGTAAGAATGCCCGCAGTTGCCTGGGGCTGGGTATGGCAGTTTAGGGGGAATGGCGACAGCATTTTATATCTTAGTTGTGGTTGGAAGCCGTTTACCAAAACTCATTGAGCTTTATACTTAAAGTAGGTACACATATGTGGGAATCATCCTTCTGTAGAATTAATTTTTTAAAAATTAAAGGAACTTGTTTAACTTCATAAAAGGGACAGGGGAGAATAGTGAAGCTCTTGAGCCTATTGACCTGGATGCCCCCCTTATCAGTTGAATTTACAGAAAGGCAGAACATGCTTTCTGAGCTCTGAGGTGAGGCAGTTTCCCTCCTTGTCATTACTAGATCTCAGTGCACTGAGGCTCGTGGACAGCCCAGTGTTGCACTTACTTTTCACCAATGAGTTCACAAGGCAGACATTCTAATCAAGACTGCATTGGTAACTTTCACCGCTGTATGTGCTTTCTACTTGCCAGGTATCCATCATCCCACGTGGCAAGGGTCTGGGTTATGCTCAGTACTTGCCAAAGGAGCAGTACCTGTATACAAAGGAGCAGCTGCTGGACAGGATGTGCATGACGCTGGGTGGCCGAGTCTCTGAAGAGATCTTCTTCGGAAGAATTACAACAGGTGCTCAGGATGACCTGAAGAAGGTCACCCAGAGCGCCTATGCTCAGGTAAGTCCATAGAGCTGTGCTTCTGCCTTATTTTCTTTTTCTTGCCTGAGAAAATTAGCTTTTATGAATGACTGAAATAACATAGGTGTTTCACTGGTTTAGGCTTTTCCAGTAAGGAATATTTCTTAAAAGAAAACCACTTTAAGGGCTGGAGAGATGTCTCAGCGGTTAAGACCACTGACTGCTCTTGCAGAGGACCTGGGTTCGATTC
>NW_008474600.1:0-1287 GCF_000622305.1 Nannospalax galili | reverse complement strand
CATGTGTCTCTGTGGTCATCTTCAAGAAAGATGGTACTCAGATGCTACCAGGTCGCTGGAAGTGAAAGAGGATAGCATTTGTTCCTCTAGCAAATATAATTACATTGACATAAAGGTTTGTAATTTGCCACTTTTCTGTTACCCATGCAATCTTGATAGCTCTGTAAGTTAAGAAAGACATGGAATGTCTTGTTTATCACTAATTTGTCTGTGTAGGGATAGAACCTAAGATAAGTTAGCTCATCACTAATTTGAACCTGCGGAGTATGAGGCAAAGGAAAATTAGATTGATTGCTCAAGATCGTGTAAGGAGTTACTTCCTAGTTGAACCATTAGTTGTTATAAGTGTTGAGTAAACCCTAAAAGAAATCAGTCTTTAGACTTGGTGAGAGCTTAATTGGCATAGTGCTTGCTTTGAAGCAGGAGAACCAGTGTTCCATCCCAGCACTCACATGAAAAGCCACATATGGCAGTCCAGGCTTGTGATCCCAGTGCTAGGGAAATGGAGACAGTGAATTCCCGGACCTGTCATCCTGCCTAGCTAACTGGGGAATTCCAGGTGCTGAAGATCCTAAATGCAAGGTGCATGATTCCCGAGGGACAATGCCAAGGGTCGCCTTTGACCTCCACATGTACATACACACGTGTAAACACACATGTACACCAAACACACATGCATCCCTGCACATGCACCCCGCCCCCGCACACACATACACACAAAGAGATCAGTCATTAGAAGCCAGTGCTGAAGCCTAACTAAAGACAGAAGGTAAGCTGCTCACTGCTGTGACGGGGGCTATCACAACTTTGTGCTTAGTGTGAGATGCTCTTTAATCAATGTTTCCAGTGTTTGTAATCATCACTTTTAAGTTTGCGGAGCTCTTTACTGCTCGGTTTTTCTTACAGTTCCATGCATGATACTTACCCCAACCGTTCTGAAGAACATGAACTATTTTAATTTTATTCACATTTTCTGCATGTGTTCATACCTCATATCTGAATCTGAGTACAAGCTTTTATATAGATTTTTACAATTTTTAAATTAGTCTTTTATTGGATACTTGGATGGTTTAGTCACTTGTCTGTGAAGACCGCTAATAGAAGGTATTTCAGGATTCCAGCTGATTCGGTGGTTACCCCTAGAAATTCTAAGAAACCCAGGATCTGCAGAAATGCCTGAGCCTTTGACCTCTTCTAAAGATGCTAAGGCAGGGGGCTGGAGAGATGGCTCAGCAATTAAGAAGACTGACTGTTCTTGCAGAAGACCCGGGTTTGAATCCCAGCACC
>NW_008474599.1:0-1288 GCF_000622305.1 Nannospalax galili | reverse complement strand
TTTTTTTTTATTTCTGCACAGACAGAGATAAATGCTTATTTGCAGGAATTTTGTTCATTCATGCATTGCAGTTTTCTAAACTCAAGAATCCCTCATAATGTATAAAAGGAAAACCACTCATAACAATTCCATAAGCAAATGCCAAAAGCAACTGATTTTAATGCCATAGGCAAATGGCCTTTAACAGTCTTTAAAGGCCGATTGCTTTGGAAATGATTTTCAAACCTGCAATGTCTCTCCCCCAATTAGAGCTGGAAATCCAAACGTTCCCTTCGCCTGAGGGCTTCGTTAATGCGATTTCAGGGAAGGATTTAAAGTCCTGTGATGAGACCTGGGTGTTTCCCTATCTGTTGCTGCTCTCATTATTCATTCCAGGCCCACCCCCTCCAGCCACGTGGAGAAAGCATATGTCTCTGGGTTTCCAATGTTTCCTCTCAATCATAAACTTTTGCTTATGCTGCTCTTGTCCTGTGGCTTGGGGAAGCCTGTCCTGACCTCCAAAGCCTCTTCCTGTTTGTCATCCTTGTCCTTTGCCGATCTTTTCAGTTGGATCTCGTAGCGATAGAGCTTGAGTTCTGCCCATGATTCTGTCACCAAGAACTATTACAAGGCCTCAAATTAATACCCAGCACATTTTAAATACAGGTGAAATGGTTGCTGTTTTGCTTTCTTTCCCGATGTCTCCTTTTGGGTTTGTAGTTATTCTATGAGATAGGAAGAAATCTCTTCAAGACCTGCAATCTATTCTATTCCCTTTCTTTTATGCTGCTCCTTATTTTTTAATTTTTCATTTTAATTTTATGTATATGAGTGTTTTGCTTGCATGTATTTAAGTTGACCATGTATATACAATGCCCAGGGAGGCTAGGAAAGGGCATCAGATCCCCTAGAACTAGTATTACAGACAGTTGTTAACTGCCATATGGCTGCTGGGTACTAACCCTGGGTCTCCTGTAAGAGCGAACAGTCCTCTCAACCCCTGAGTCATCGCCCCAGCCCCTTAATTTAATTTTTATTTCACTTTTGGTAAATACAAAGAAATTTTCCTTGTTGGCTCTGAACATTTGCAATAAATTAGAATGTTTAACACATATAGAGACTATGTAGACAAATACTTCCATGCTGTATATAATAATAACAATCATTTTCTGGCTTGATATTTACATTTTAATACTGGTTATGTTAGTATATTTGGGCTCACAGATTTATATAAACCATATGTGCATTATATAAATATGCCTTTATGAAAAATATGCTATATAAAAATACTTATTATATAAGGATAATA
>NW_008474598.1:0-1287 GCF_000622305.1 Nannospalax galili | reverse complement strand
AAAACTACTGTCCGCTGCCTGGTCAACAAGGAGAAGAAGAAAAGAGATAAGGGAGAAACTTAAACAGGGATGGATGACTGGAACTCTTCATGGTCCTCAGCACAGACATGAAGTGGGTAAGACCAGTGTTTAGAGCTCCCCTCCCCAATCTGGGCCCTCATTCTTCCTCTGTTTCCACTGTAACCTGCACTATGGGCACATGATCCCTTTGGGAAAAACGTATCCAGCTCCACTTCTCCATTTGAATCCCTGCTCTATAAATCTCCTAGTCCATTTTCCATTTAGAATGGTATTGCCCATCTTAAGAATAAAGCAGGAAAGCAGAGGTGGCTTTGTAGTAAAGTGCTTGCTATATAAGCATAAGGACCTAAGTTTGGATCGTTAGCAACTACATAAAATCCAGGCACGGTGATGCATGTTAATAACATCAGCACTGGGAGGAGAGGAGAGACAGGAGGATCCCTGGGTCATGATGGCTAATAACCCTTGCCAATCAATGAGCTCTAGTTTCAGTGAGAGACCCTGCCTCAAAACACATTGTGAAGAGCAATGAAGGGTATGTGATGTCAACTTCTGACCTCCACATGGGCTCACAGGTGACTGACTGCACATGAACATAGGTAGTTACATAGGCACACACATACAACACACATGCACACACGCACTTCACACAAAGAAAGCAAACTGTTAGAGGTAATTAATCCTCCCTTGAAGGTGCCTACTGATGCCACTCTACTAGAGATTCTCAAGTTATGAGTTTCAGGGATGATAAAGAAGTGAAGTGCATACGTTGTCATCACAGGATGAGCAAGGCAATCTGGGGTTTGCATCCTAGACCTTCAGAAACTTTTAGTGCGCTGTGCCAGGCAGGCCCACCTTGAGAGAATGCAGCCTGTGCTCTCAGCATCATTCACAATGTGCTCACATGTGAGATCTTTGTGCTAAGCTTTGCCAGGAGTGATGGGTTCTTTCTGGCAAAGACATTGTAAACTTGAGCAAAGGGAACGGAGCTAATACATCTTTTGTAGTTCTGTGCACAGTGCCTGTTTATTGTGGGTGTTTAGTAAAAGATATGCTGGCAACACAGAGAAAGAGAGTGGGGGAAACAAGGCCAATGGAGAACAGACAGAATGACAAAAAATGAGAGAACATGGATGTCTTTAGGATAGGAATAATACAAAGAATATTAAAATAAACCTTTGCCAAAGGCACAAGAGACCAAAAATCACATAAGAAAAAAATAAGGCAAAAAATAAAATTCTAGATTTTTAGGCTTAGGAATCTATG
>NW_008474597.1:0-1287 GCF_000622305.1 Nannospalax galili | reverse complement strand
AGGGAGGGGAGTTGAGTCTAGGCTATCCAAGAACTTATGGGTGTGGCTTTTATTCCAAGGGCAGCAGGAAGCCATTATACATTTTGAGCAGTGGGTGAGATGGTCTTAATTTATAATTTAAAAAGCCCATTTGGGCTGTTGTATGGATAGGTGGAGAGGAGGCCAGAATGTAAATTCACTGCAACAAATGAGGCCAAAATAATTCAAGAGGACAAGTCTGGAGCTCAGGGCACAGGTTCTGCTGGAAAATAAAACTCGATCCTGTGTTTCCTATTAGCTCACTCTGTGTTCTAAGCCAGGCTTCCTGTGAGTAGCCTTATCCGTGGTTTCTACATCCTTACCTCCTGCAATTCAACCCTCTGTGCTCTTGCCTCTGTCACTGGCACCTCCCTGAAATGTCTTAGGCAAGGGTCACCCAAGGTCCGTTGTAGTTAGCCAAGTCCACGTCTTCTTTCATTCTTGCCTAACTTCATACTGTAGCAGTTCCAGCTTTGCAGTGCTTTTCCCTTTAGCTCCTCTGTTCTTCGGGGTCTCTTTTCCATTTCTCTTAGAGCATAAACTGGACATGTACAGTAGCACCTAACTCCCTGTTTACTCATTGGTCTACCCAGCTAATAGTGCTTGAAGGATAGAATTACAACAAAATACTTCATGATCTAGGCCAAAGATCGCTTTCTCTATTGCAGGTGAAAGCCACACTTCGTTATGAAGTTGTCTACATCTGGTTGCATGTCCTTTTATAGAGCATTCCTTTCTCACTGGGTCTTCTGAAGGCTGGAGTTTGGGTAGAATATCTTCTGTGAACAGAAGAAATAGTTTAATTTGAAACAATCAGAAACTCTTCATATTCTGAAAGGAAACAAGAGAAAAAAATGTGATTTACTTAAAAAGAACTTACAAAACTCCTGTCTCTTGTCTGGCAATTTGTATCTCTACTCTCTTACACTCTAAAACTTGTTATATGTGTCTTGTATTTTGTGATTTCACAATTCTGGATTTGACTTTATAATTGCCTCCATGGTGATGAGCAATGATGTTCTGTGTTGAATTGTGATAGCTGTGGAGACCACCAAACAAACTGGATGAAAGATGAGCTGCTTCCTTCATGTTCCTCCTTCCGGCTGACCAGCCCGTTATGTCAAGGGCTCGAGATGAGTCGAGGTGGGGCAGGGTACACTTCGGTGCACAGTCAGCACTTGTGAGTGATTTTCATAGACATGTCTGTTTCCACTTTTCTTTTTTGGTCTTTTTGAAGCAGGGTCTCCCTGTGGCCCCAGCTGTCCTGGA
>NW_008474596.1:0-1287 GCF_000622305.1 Nannospalax galili | reverse complement strand
TTTGTGTCTATATGTATATATACATATATATGTACATTAAATGGAGTGGGGGCAGTAAGGGGAGGTGTGGATGGGGGAGGGGAGCTAAATACCATCAAATTATATTGTATGAAAATCACAAAAATTCAGGGATGGAGAGAGGCTCAGTGTTTAAGAGCACTGGCTGTTCTTGCAGAAGGCCTGGGTTCAAATCCCAGAACCCATATGGCATAACTCCAGTTCTAGGGGATCCAATCCCTTCTTCTGTCCTCTGCAGGTACTGCACAATACAGGTGCACTTACGCACATGCAGGCATAACACCCATACACATAAAATTTTTTAAAAAGAGAATCACAAAAATGCAATAAAAATATGTATGTTAATATATGCTATATGTTTTATATGTATTAATGTAGATATGCATCTACATGTACATATATGCTTCACATTTTAGTTTATTTATACCTGGTCTACAGTTGGAGTGCTTGAGTTGAAAATTTTCAGGCGTCTGAATGGGATGGTACAAATCTGAGATTTAGATGGAGGAAGAGGTTAGAAGGAATGTGTTCTGCTGTTGTCTCCTGTCACCAGTGTACTCCCAGGAGGATGAAGAGGGAGGCTTATTTCCATGTACCTTTTGTGCCTGGAACCTAATATTTGACAGATGTTTATAGAATTAAACAGTAGCTCTTGTGTAGTGTCCAATTGCTCTTTCAATTAATGCATTTTTTCCCTAAGAAAACTAAATTTCTGGTGTCTTTACTAGAACTCAAGGCTTTTCTCTTTATACACAATTATTCTGGTGTCTTTACTAGAACTCACGGCTTTTCTCTGTATACACAATTTTTCTGGCAACATGTCTTAAAGGAATGCTGAATGAGCAGACCTAAAGAATTAGGGGTTTTATGGAGATTTTGAAATGATTTACTCATCTTTGGAAATGGGTAAGAGTGTGACTTTCTCAGAATGCAGCAGCTGCTGCCTGAAGTGATCAACTGGGTAGAGCTAGTCAAAATGCTTCTCTTTATGAGGAATGTAAAATACATTTTTCATAGGGTGGGAGAGATCCAGTTTATCCGTAGCCACAGAGTTACCACTAGTCAAGTGGAAAAATGTGGCAGGTTGTGTGAGTCTGGGAAATGGAGTCTATGGGGACATTGGGTCATAAGGTGAACAGGTAGGTGCTTTGCAAGGTGGTGTGCCTGTGCTTGGGGTGCCATGCGGTTGCCATGCCATTTCAAGAGGTAGTGGGATACCTCAAAGTTCAGGCACAAAATAAGGAGACAGTGATCTGAGGGAAAAGATGG
>NW_008474595.1:0-1287 GCF_000622305.1 Nannospalax galili | reverse complement strand
AGCCATCTCTCCAGCCTCAGATAACCCAGTTTGATAAGGTCAAGTTGTGATTTCATAATAGAAAAGACCTCACATTCTAGAAAGTCAAGTCCCTGGAAGAAAGGTTTGCTAGAGCCACAGCTTAAGAGGCATGTACACTTCTGTTCATTAAATTTCTCATTTTCTTTTTCATGGAAATAAATCTACACAATTTTCTTCTTTGTTCTAAAACAAGGAAGAAAGACAGACAATTCAGTCTCTTAACACCGGCACAATAGTCAGTTAATTAGCATAAGAAATCCTGTCTCATGTATTTACTTAGCAATCCAGGAGAAATCAGAGGTTTCTCTTTCTTTTCTTTTTCTAAAGAAGCTTTTAAGCTCAGTTATATGACTGCCTGTGACCTGTCAGTAAGAGAAGTATGTTTACATTAAAAAATATGGTAAAAAAAATTAGATCACAACTAAAATCTACACCCTTGCACTGGACATTTAGTGTAGTCAGGTGGGGAGAGAGGATGTTTACAGGATATTAAAAAACCCTTTAAAAACCCTTAGAAACCCTTTGAAACCTTAATCATCCACACAAAGCAGGAACCTCCAGACACCTTTATGTTTCACCTTTTGTGTAAGAAGTCCTTCTTTGGCAAGCGCTTTGCTCCATTCATTCCATTCAGCAAGCACTTTATTCCATTTGATTCAACTTTTGTTCCTCATGGTGACATAAGTTTTATAAATAATATATATCTTTTGGTACCACTTGAGCTAACTCCATTAAATATAACATTCTAAATCTGGTCCCATGTATTCTATAAACCACCCATTAAAACATGAGAAGGCAGTTCCAAAGTTCTAAGTATTTTGTGTATTAAACATCATACAGTTTTTCAAAAACAGTCCCTCACATGAGTTTCTTGATGCCCTTACTCTATAGACCATTTCCTTGTGAATATTTTTGTTAAATAACATCTATCTTACAAAGCAGCCCATGTATGGCAAGCTATTACTATGACATGATCTTCACACCCACACTTCCATTTCTAAAGCATGAAGAGAATGACGTGCTCATAGATGTTTTGCTGCATTTTATGTTTCTGTCTATGCATTATGTGGTCTGCCTTATATGTACATTCTTATGATGTCTAAGAATGGACCAATGGCACTGTATGTAAAACATTTGGGGAAAATGTAGTTTATACACACTAACTTGTAGGACTGAATGTCAACGTGTAAAGAAGTCCAGTTAAAAGTATTTCTGAATCCCAGCACTCAGAAGGCAGAGGCAGGCGGATCTCTGTGAGTTTGAGGC
>NW_008474594.1:0-1286 GCF_000622305.1 Nannospalax galili | reverse complement strand
CAGATTGGGACTACTGAGACATCCAGCCTCATGGATTGAGCAGCTACTAGGTTCTCAGGCCTCCAGCATGTAGACAGCCATTGTTGAACTACCCAGATGGTGTCGTGTGAGCCAATCTGTCTTTGTAAGATATGTCTAATCTATCAGTCCTGTTTCTACCGACAAATACAGCAGGCAGCACACAGAGGAAGAAAAGGGAAAGTACGAGCTTTGTACAATTCACAGGCTTCATGCCTACTTCTTTCAATATTAAAGTTGCTGGTATACATTTGGGAGGACAAAATAGAAAACAGAACACAGAAGGAAGTTACAGAGGAGGAATTGAAAATTTCTTTGAGTCTCTACCTTCACTTAAAATATTTAGCAGAGTGTGGGTGTCGGCAAAGGAATGGGAAAACTGTGACGACACAAGCAACCAAGAATGTGTTCTAATCCTTCCTTCCTGTCAGCCCTGGGGGTTCTGGCTATGTCTCAGGAGGAATGCTGAGGTAAGATAAGCCTTTCTAAGGCCCTGCTCGGAAGGGTCCTCATGAGAAACACCATCTCCTGGAGACCAGGTTGCTGAGCTGACTTTGCACAGATCCCAGGTTCTTTGCCTAAAACCCTGCAGAACTGGGTCTCCACAAAGGAGGCCTGCAGTTAGGCAGAGGCGCAGGAACGGCCTCTTGCCTGGAGCTGTGGTCCCTGCCACCTGTATGATGCCTATAAGGTCCTGCTGAAGGATGACACAGCCCTAAGATGCTCTCTAGAGCAATGGAACATGCAGCCACTTGATCCTGGACCATGGTATCAGCAGATCCTTATACAGGATGGTGCTGGTGAGTGACTTGCCCCTGTCAGAGACTGACTAGGCCACTGCAGGGAGCTTCCTGTGATCTGTAGCTTTGCACCACTCTGTAGTTTATGTTCTACAGATCTGGGGAGGGAACCTAGGGCTCTCCACATGATAGGCAAGTGCTCTCCCCAGGTCCACATGCTCTCATGATCTGGCTGTCTCTGCCTCTTCCATTAGCTCTTCTGATGATCAAAAGTTGAACCCGGTGCCTGGTCCATGATGAATGCTCAGTGGTCACAATCTGGTCCCCTTCTTTAAGATGCTGCCTCTTCCAGAGTGATGGAGTTTACAATACCAGCATAGTCTCTGCACCTGCACTTACATTTCAGTAAATACCAGGTTACCAGGTGTACTGATAAATAGGTGTTTGGTTTTCCCAAGTGCCCAGAAGTACTTCTCAAGGTCTAAGAATTCCCTGAGTGATGATGTGCCAGGAGCATCTTTCATTGTT
>NW_008474593.1:0-1282 GCF_000622305.1 Nannospalax galili | reverse complement strand
ACACACACACACACACACACACACACACACACAAACGTATCATACAGGGCACATACCTTTAACCCCAACCCATTTGCAGAGGCAAATGGATCTCTGTGACACTGAGACCAGCCTGGTCTTCTTAGTGAGCTCCAGGCCAGCTGGGGCTACAGAGAGAACTATATATGTTTCATGCCCCGCCCCAATCAAAATAAAAGTATCACAAAGGCAAGTCATGTTTTTTTTGAGTTCTTCGTATCTTAAAGAAGATTCTTGCCATCGGGATGAAATCCATCTTGGCTAAGTCTAATGCTTGAGTGTCCAAACTTTTAGTTTAAAAATATGTTGACAAAGACTGGGGTATAGCTCAGCTTAGGAAGAATCCTTGCCTGGTGTTGCAAGAACCTGAGTTCAATTGCTAGCACCACATAAAATTCCAGTATGGTGGTGCAAGCTGTATTCCCAGCACTCAGGTGCTGGAGGTACGAGTATCCGAAGTTCAAGGTCATTCTCAACCACGTAACAAATCTGAGGCCAGCTTTGGCTAAATGACACCTTGTCTCCTCCCCAAATCTGTAGATGATATTTCATTATTTTTTTGTTTATATTGCAGTAGGAAAATGAATCCAGCCTGACTTTTATTCCTTTAGGAATAATCTGTTTCTTGCTTGAACAGTTTGTAAGATTTTTCCATGTATTTTTAGAACAATTTTGCTAGAATGTCACAGGTATATTTCCTATCAGGTATTTATAGGGAACACCCATTTAACCTCTTAGCGTCAAGACTTCTGCTGAGTTTTCTTCTATGAAGTCTCTGGTTATGACTTTTCATTCTCTTGTCCTAGGCTGTTCTAGAGCCCTGTCACCAGCTGTGAGCTGGCTCTACCCTGTCCTGTGTACCTGCTACTTTCCTTCCAGATGCTGGGACAATGGAACGAGGTGATGTCATTAGAGCCCAGAGACCAGGATTACCCAGGGAGCCTGGAACCAACTCAAGTCAGGGGCTGCAGAGCAGGGACTATGGGTTAGGTGGTGGCTGGGACCAGGAAGATGGGTGTTGAGTCAGGAGGAGACACAAGAGATGTTGATGGAAGAAGGAGGAAACCTGACTGCTCCTCCCTCCGCACTCCAGTTGTCTATGGAGCCCCTACTGAACCCAGCTACAGGCCAGGTGATATGGGTTGGGCCCTCTCACCTGGCCCTCGGAATACAGAACAGAACCAGGGTGAGCAGGGAGGAAACCTGGGTCTGCAAAGGCAGTCTGAATGGCCCAGACTCACGTCACTGGTTTAATTTCTTTTTG
>NW_008474592.1:0-1281 GCF_000622305.1 Nannospalax galili | reverse complement strand
GCCCATGGTAAAGTTTTTCACAGCTTCCAAACAGCACCATTAGCTGGGGACCAAACCTACCCCATATCCTTGGGGTTGGGAGGAATTTCAGATCTGAGTCACAAAATGTGAAAACATCAACAAAAAAATTGATTCTGGAACGAGAAGAATTATTTCTAGGCACTGGTAAGGGCGGAGGCAGAGGACAGCGTTGAGCGTGTCAGGGCAGATGAGCACGGTCATGCATGCAGTGAATCCCTTTCTTTTGAATTAATATAATTATGTATCTTAATTATTTGAAAATAAAACATCTGTAAACAAAATATCAAAAACAGAAATTGAAAAAAGGATTACAGACAGTGTAAACATGGGCAAAGCATCCTGCATTCCGGAGAGCCTGTGGCCACATTTTCTAGGCGTCCACATTGTAGAGGGGTGGAGTCCATGGATGCTGTTGTGGAACTGATGGTATACTGAGGCATTCTATTCTCCAAGCAGGCTGGGCTCAAAACAAGGTCACTGCTGCCTCTGAGTATGACAGTTATCTCATCGGAAAGAGTTCATCATGACAAGCCTGAGCTGTAAAATGTGGATGATTATGCCAAGTCATTTGTGACTCAGGGCAAAACCATCCTTGCTTCCAGGCCAGGGTGTTGCTAACCGAAGTCTACCCAACTGCAGTATTCCAGGACACCCAAACATTGAAACAAGCTGCCTGCTCACATAGAAACCCAACCCACGAAAAAAAAAATCACATCTTTAGACTGCTCTGTGCAGCTCCTCTCTCCTGTTTTACCTGTGCCACCTGTACCTTAGCCTAATCAACTCTATTCCTGCCTCTTCTGTCTTTGGCGAATTCACGCACTGCCTGGGGGCCACTGGCTGTCAAAGCCATGGTGTCCCCAGCCTGCTAGAGCACAGACCTGCTTCTTACAGACATCTTGGCATTGTGAAACAGCCAGTGGCTTTCCTCAGCCTCTGGAGAGTTTGATTTAAACTCAGAAGTTTAGAGAAAGGACTCTGTCTCACTCATCTCTAAAGAAACATGCTACAAGTAAGACTGAAAAATGATCTCTTTTAAGCTTAACAACAGAAATACTTTTTAATCACACTTAAATTCTATGAGACAAACTTTCAAGTGTTTCTGGAACTGTTTTTGCCTGATATAAACAGCAGCTGATTTCCCAGTATTAGGGCTCTTTCAAAGAAACTCAGACCTGCTTTTACTTTCAATATTATCTCAGCCCTCCATAGTTCTCATTTCTCTAACTCTCTCTCTCTCTCTCTCTCTCTCTCTCTCTC
>NW_008474591.1:0-1287 GCF_000622305.1 Nannospalax galili | reverse complement strand
ACCTACATGCAGGCAATACACATATACACATAAAATAAAAATAATAAAATAAAAAATAATAGATAAAAGGCCAGATGTGGCAGTGCACATCTGAAATCCCATGACATAAACATCCTTTGGGCCCAGGCCACCCAGGGACACTGAATAGGTGATGGAAGGTCAGAGCCTGAGTTCTGTCTTGCTGTAGGCACATGGATGTGACTACTCAGTTAATTATGAAACAAGTGCTTTAACAGATGTTGTAATTATCAAAGAGGGAAGGAAACTCACATTATCGATACCTAGTATGATACAGGTTTGCAGATGCTTACATATGTGAGATTATTTCATCTTGATGCTACCTTTGAGAAGGGTATAATCAGGTCTAGCTTTCATAAGGCAATCACTTGGAAAAATGATGTGCCCCATCACAACTCAAAGGGCAGCTGCAGGGAGCCACACCCAGTGGTTCCAGCTACAAGTCTAGGTTCTCCCATCTCCCATGAGGCCTGGTGTTTGTTTATGTGAGCTCCTTCTTGGTAGTTGCTGTCTGCAATTTGTCATCGTGCCCTCACTACATCTGTTACACTCTGAGTAGGGGTGCATACAGCATTCTTTATGAAACAGGGGAGAAAGGAAAGGCTCCTGCTTTTGCCTCGCACTTGGAAAACGCTTAATAAATGCTTATGAGCAAATACAAGGTTTTAGGCCTTCAAAGCTTTCCCCTGAGCCCCTGAGCCCTTGAGCCCATTGAGTGATCTGATTGGCAGGACTCGATTTATCAGCCTGCTCCAGGCAAGCATCTGAAACAAGGTAGGAGTGATGAGGCTGGAGGTAATGTAATTTAATTTCAGCTGAAGCCATTAGAGGCCTAGGCCTGGTACTGCAGGAAACTGGGACACAGAATTAAAGTGCCCTTCATAATTTATACTCAAACACAAACGGGCTGTGGAGAGGGACCCTTGCTTTATATTCTGATGACTTTTCCTCTGAAAAGAAGATGCAGCCAGTCGGCAGAGCAGCTGTCAGATGAAATGCTGTCAGGGCTGAGGGACCAGAGAGAAAGGCCGTGCCCATTTCACTGCGGCCTTACATCCTGTCACAGAGACACCATAATGAATCGTTGCGTATGAAGGGACCCATGTTTCCAACGGCCACTGTGCATGAGAGGGGTCAGCAGGAAGGGTCAGCTGGTAGAGTGCAAAGTCCACATCCGTGGAGCTCTGCTAATTTTACCACTACTGAAGTGTAAAAAGAGGCAAGAACATTTGAAATATATATCATTACCTCACCTCTGGGAAGGAAGCC
>NW_008474590.1:0-1286 GCF_000622305.1 Nannospalax galili | reverse complement strand
CATGCAGTCCCACTTCCTTTCCTGGCTGTGTCCAAATGGAAATAACTTGTAACTAGAGTGAATTGGCACTTATTGGGGGGAGGGGGCAGCAAAGACACCCTACCACCACCTGGGACCACTGCTTCTCCACGTTTCTCATCTCCAAGGTGCATTGTGTTTCTAAATTCAATCCATATGTACACCACCCTTCTGTATATGAATGAACGCAAACCTGTAGTGCAGTCTATATTGACATTGTGTTCTGTTCCTTTTTAAGTGTTAATTGCATTAAGGTGAGTCCAAGTTATTCACAGATTTCAGCCAACACTTTGAGGAGTAAAATCTTAAGACAACAGTTTGGGTTTAATATAGAAGATGACCTTTTACCATGGGATGCTTCTCAAAATGCAGAGTCCTAAACCCCACCAAGACTTATCTGCATTTTCAGGGTGTATGGGCCAAGAATGTGTACATTTTGGCAACTCTGTCAGTAGATTCTCTTGAGAACTGAAGATTGCGAGTCACCCACAAAGGACTTGCTAGCTGTAGGTGGGTGATTATTCTCTTTCAGTGAAATCATAGACAACAACAGGGCAGCTGGATGAGAAAGAAAATGAGGCAGTACTTTGTGCCCTCGAGCTTCTACATTTTTTCTCTGAAATGAATTCTGGTCTGTGCCACAGCTTATCACACACTCTTTTCTCTTTTCAGATAAGGAGCTTGTGATCTTAGCTACACTTCATCGATAACCCTCCTTTCCCTTCGGAGACTTAAATATCCTTTGGTCTCCACTTAATCGATTTCTGAGACACATCATAGCTTCACTCCCTTGCACACCTTAAGACACAAAAAACTTGTGGGGTGGCAGGTTCTTCACATTCAGAGCATTGAGCTTTCAAAATAATTCTTGTCAACGTTCTCTTTTCTCTGTCATTCATGGTTTTCAATAAAATTATACCTCTTAATTGTATGTAGCTATTTGCATCTATCTTTTCACTGAGGGTTCTTAAAATAATCATCCAGTGTCTACTTCTATTTAAGGCTGCTGACGGTGCAGTGCTGGCACATCTGCGTCACTCCTAAGTAGCAGTCTGTCTCTCATGGCTGTTTGTACCATCGTCTCTTTCCCCCAGCCAAGGTCAATGTGCAGAGCAGTATGTGAGCTTTCTGAGAGGGGAAATTTGATCTCTTACCATGGCAAAGTTGTTTGGGAGGAGTGTTGTGGTTAATATCAACTTCATTTGTAAGTTTCTCAAGTTAGGAACAGTTCAGCCCTAGGAGAAAATACGAACGGGAAATACTTATCT
>NW_008474589.1:0-1286 GCF_000622305.1 Nannospalax galili | reverse complement strand
AATCACTTTCGAATACAGGGGCAGAAGGGAGGCTACTGGCTGTGGGCAGCTTAGGAAAGGACCAAACTGGGACTAGCGACCAGGAGACTGACCAGACTGCGGCCTTCCGCTGCAGCAGTTGTCCAATTCTCCAAGCTTCTCTAGCATGAGCCTCCCAAACCGACAGTGGCAGAAATCCCCAGGAGGGCCCAATAAAGCACTGTCGGCTCCATTCTACCTCAGCCAGCCTAGGGCAGGGCCCAAGAATCTCACCTCTTACAAGTTCCCAGATGATGCTCGGTTTAAAAACCACAATCTTACAACTACTGCTTCAGTGGTCTTCAATAAGAGAACAAAGGAAGACCAAATTTGGGGGTACTGAGGACTCATTAGGTCAGAAGTCTGGGGTGACTGTGTCTAATAAGCACCCCACCGCAGTTCAGAGAAATCCACTCAGATAGCTGTCTGCCTTCCAAATGCTGCCCCTCGCATTCCAACAAGCACTGTGGAGCTGAGGGGCACACAGTTTCTCCAGGGCTCCCATTACCCAAGAGGATCTCTGAAAGCACCTACTTACGTGCCTCACACCATGAAGCTGTACCAGAGAAGTAGGGCGTCAGGGACTGGGGAGGCATGTCTCTGCTGGACTGTGTGGGGAAGCAGCCTTTCTCTGTCTTTCCTCCCATGACTGAGACCTTGGCCTTAAGTCTGAACATCACTGCTGTCTAGAAGCACCCAGGATTCATACCTTACAAGCACCCTGTTCCAGCCCCTTCTTCATGATGCCAGATCTGATGAGCACACCTGGCGGAGAGCAGCTGACAACCCTGCAGAGACAAGGCACATTCATATCAGTCAAGAGGATGTTCAACAGGAACCCAAACTCGCCTGTTAGCTGGGGGTGGGAGGGGCCAGAAGGGGGCTGCAACAACTCCCTGGGAGCCTGCTCTCTGCTGAGGATTCAATGAAGGCCTCATGCCACACACGCACTCTCCCTGAGCCACAACCCCAGCCCTCTAGTTCTACTCTTCCACTTCTGACTCCACCCACACCTCAGGTGAAGGATCTGAACTTTTTGGTTAGCATCTCAAGGGTTTTGGTTGTTTAATTTTCCTCTATATTGAAATGCATTCTAAATTTGCTAAAGAAATTGCCTTTTCTGTTTCGGTTTTGGTAAGAAGTCTGAAGGATCTGTCTTGTGTTAGAGCTTTCACAAATGACTGATGTAAGAACTTTAAAGAATGCTATACGGGCTGGAGATGGCTCAGCGGTTAAGAACACCGGTTGTTCTTGCAGAAGACCTGGGT
>NW_008474588.1:0-1278 GCF_000622305.1 Nannospalax galili | reverse complement strand
ATTGTGATATGTTTGAAAGAATTAGGTGCCCAATTTAAAAAGCAATGATTCTCCTTGAAATCTTACTTGGCAGGAAGTCTGGAGACAGGGCCCTGGGCTGCAGGAGCAGAGAGCCACAGTGATGTCGGGCAGAAGAGCTCTAAGCCAAGAGGCAAAGCTATGCTGAGGTCTGCTCCTAGCTGGAACTGCCAGCCCTGTCAAGCTTCCTGTCTTGAGTCCTAAGCTCCTCACTACAAAGGTGCCTGAACCTTCAGATCAGAGTGGTTAGTTCTTCTGGGTTTTTAAGAGAAATGGAAAATTAGAAATTTCCAGAGCTTTTAATGCTAATACCTCTTTCAAGTCATTTTCAGATCACTCTTGAGCTTAACCAAACCCATGTGCAGGTCAAATCTCATGGGCCTCCAGTGTGTTACCTTTGCATTGGGTCAAGTCACATCTCAGATCACTGATTCTCACAACACATGGTGGTTTTGTCACAAGAATCCAGGCTGGGGAAGAAAGCTGTTGTCTTTCCAATGTGGAATATCTACTATGGGGCTGACCCTTGAATAGGAATGGAGCTGGATAGTTCCAATCAGGGCTCCAGAGGCTAGCTGACCACTATGTTACCTGTGACCCTGCTGTCTGCTTTCCAGTCACTACCACTGTTTCTTGATCTGGTTCTGCCTTTTGGCATAGGGGTTGAGTAAACCCTTTTATGGAGACCTTATCATTCACATCAATGTTCTTTCTTTCCCTATGGTGTTGGTTTGGCATCTTGCAGCATGGATCAAGCCATGAGCTGCTCAGCGGTTTATACCAAACTTCAGATGAGCTTTACTACACTTTTGTCACCTCAACCACGAACATGCTAAAGGCAGTGAATACAAAAAGGAAGGTATGTGTCCCAAGCCAGAGCATGGTACCATGGCAACTCAGCTGCAAGAATGCTCTGCTCCTGTTACCAAGTAGGTGACACTGTCGTAGACTCACTCTTTCAACTTAGACTCAAGTAGAATAATTCTTGTAGGTTGGATTTGATCAGCTGCCCACGGACTCTCCTGCTCTGAGGCCCTTGCTACCTCCCTCATTCATAGTGGGCCAGTTTCACAGGCTCACACTCTGTCTTACATTTCTTAACAATTCTGCCTTGAGCTTATCTTTCCTCTAAGTAAAGGCTACTGGGAAAACAATATGCATTTGAGCAAAATGCCATGTGGAAAAGAGAAAAGAAGAAAAACAACCCCTACTGCACTCCTGGAGAGAGAGAGAGAGAGAGAGAGAGAGAGAGAGAGAGAG
>NW_008474587.1:0-1286 GCF_000622305.1 Nannospalax galili | reverse complement strand
TCACTCCCTGCTCTCCTCCACTTCTTCCCCTCTTCCACCTCCTCCTCCACTACCTCTACTGCACTCACTAACTTGTAGGTATTGATTCTTTTGTCTTACTAGCCCTTCTTCATTATGGTACACACACAGGTTTGCTATAGCATTTAGTCAAACATTTAAGTATCTGAAAGAATATAAATGTGACAGTATAACTGTCTAAAATAACTTTCCGTATGAGATCCAATAACGATATTCTACCTAGTCAGACAGATGAGGAAAAATGTCTGTAAGGAACTGAGCTTCAGCTGAGAACTTAAGGATAAAAGGAATATTATGTATCAAAACAAGGAATTGAAGTATGCCTGGACAAAAGGACACAAAGATGCCAACACACCTTAGTCTGACCTGGAGCTTCACTTTTTTCAAGTGACTGGCCCTTGCTCCAAACATTGTTCTAGATGGGCACAAGAGTCAACTCAAGTCATTCAAAGTCATTCTAGTAAAGCACCTGGTGTCTAAACAGGGGTGAGTGAAGGGAATACAGGCCAAGAAGGCCCAACAAATGTTAAGACACCATGGTGATAGTGTAGATGTGTGGAATGGTTTATTTAAGATGGCCACTGCCAGATATCTGGAGAACCATGGGTAAACAGTAAATGTGGTTATTATATAACTTGTAATATAAACAGTATTTGCAGGAAGTCAATTTTGTGATTTCCTATAAAATGTTCCTGGACATAAGAATACAGAGGGAACTTGCTCATATGAACTTGCAACAATGATGACAGCAAGCACAAGACCCATGACGACTCAATCAAACAAACTCAGCATAGAATGGGGGAAACGGACCACAACCCTAGCCAAGGAACTATTAGCAACTGATTACTATGGGATGAGGGAGAGTAGATCTTCTTTAAGGGACTGACTCTAGATAGGCTGAGTAGAGTCCAGTAGATGACCTTGCACTGAGGGACACCTGGGTACATATTCTTGACAGTGAGGACTTAACATATTTCAGAATGCATGAAATCCAGTGGGCAGGGGGTTCCTATGGATATGGGAAAGGGGGGGAATCTAAATTTGATTAAGATTTATTATATAAAATGCACAAAAACTCAATAAAAATGTTCTTGATACCAAGGGTACATATTCTTACAAGGAGAAAATAAAGTATATTACATTTGCCAGAAAGGGGTGGGGGATGCAAAGTTCATGGATGAGCAAGATGGTACAGTGGGGCACCAGAGAGATGACTCAGCAATTAAGAATATTTGTTGTTCTTCCAGAAGACCCAGATTTGATTCCCA
>NW_008474586.1:0-1285 GCF_000622305.1 Nannospalax galili | reverse complement strand
AGCTGGCCTGGAACTCACAGAGATCTGCCTGCCTCTGCCTCCAGAGTGCTGAGATCAAAGGCATGCATCACCACCATGCCCAGCAGAAATCTCTACTCTTTTAAAAAATGTGTTTTCTGTTTTTTTGGAACACATACAAACACACGCACACATGCACACGCACACACACGCACACGCATCACTTACATGTGAGTTACTCTCGTAGGTACCCATGTTTCTACACACTTTTATATCTCAACTTTTACAATGTTCTTTCTTTCTTTTAATCCCTTCCTGATGCCTATAGGGAATTTCCTGTCTGAATTTCTGGATCACGCCTGTATTGCCGACTGGACGTATTCTTTCCTTTACTCCTCTGTTCTGTACTGGTTTTAACACGAACATTTTACACAGAATGTTTCGACGGGCTCTGCTCGAGCCTGCTTTCTCTCAGCAGCGTGTTCTCTAATCTTGTTCCACTTCAGTCTCCATCATCCTGCCCCGTTTGTTCGGGTGTCCAGGACATGCTGTTCCATTTTCCTTTTGTAAAACTTTTCTCTTGTCTCTTTTCTTTGCTTTTTCCCTTTACTTTCAGGGAGATTTTCCCCTTGGGAATGTCAGAAGGTCCATTTTATTTTGGAGAGATGGGGCAAGGTCATAGCTTGTCTGTTCTGGGTAGACTTAGGGAAAAATTCTCCAAGAAGGAGGCCCATGAAGACGTGGTCTAGACCATAAGCCCCACTTGCTGAACCTTGTAGGGGTTCTGAACACTCATGCCCCCTCTTTACTGCCAACCCTTTGTCACTCTCCTTAGGAGACATTTCCCTCTCCTTTTAATCACCCAGTCCGCAAAGGCCTCCAGGACACCCCCACTCCTGACAGAGCCCCCCCCCACTAAGATTTCCTCCTTCACCCTCAGGCCCCTGGTGCTGGACTGCTGTTGCACGTCTATGCCATAGACATCATCCAGCCTAGAGCAAAACTGCACAGGGAAAATTGCAAGATTAAGGAGCCCAGGGGTTCACAGCAGCCAGGGCTGCACAGCAAAACCCTATCTCAAAACAAAAACAGAAGCTGGGAAGCTGGCCCCACTTGTTTCTGTGGTTACTGAAGGTTAAATATCCACCTCTACGGAAGTGGGCAGAGTGCTTCCTAAATGTGAGGACCAGAGTTCAGACCCTCAGCACCACGTGAATATGCTGGGTGGGTGTGGCAGCCTGCTTGCAACCCTAGCCCTCATAGGCGGAGACAAGGGATCCTTGGAACAAGCTGGTCAGCTAGATCAGAGTGCTCTGGGTTCAAGTGA
>NW_008474585.1:0-1286 GCF_000622305.1 Nannospalax galili | reverse complement strand
CACGGAGATCTGATTTTGAGATTGTTTCACAAGCATGCCCCTCTGAGGGGGAGGCTTGCATGAATAGAAAATGTGAAATGCCATTCCCTCTGAGGCCATTTACCTTACTCCAACACCAGGGGGCACCACACAGAATACAGACTTCAGTACAGAGACTAATAACACCCAGGCTGGAGCAGGTGGTGGCCCTCCAACTCCAGGACCCACAGGATGGTCAGGTTCCCCACAGCCAATTTCTAAACCTCTAGGAATTTAGGAGCAACTGAGCTTCTCATGTGAACTACTGGAGGGAGATGAAGCCCCGCCCCCATGAGTGGCCACTCACTGACCAAGGCCAGGCTGCTCCAACCTCTGCTGTCTGTGAACCACATACCACCAAAGCCAACCAGGGTCCCTTGGGGGTATTGGGATGACTCCATAACACAGTTATATGCAAGGTGACCATTAACAATCACAGCAAGAGGGCATTACACACACCCCACCACACACCACACATCTGGAATTTTGTATCCACAGATTCAACCAGTCACAGAGCAAAAATACTGGGAAAGAGTCTGTACCAAACATGTACAGACACACCCTTCTCATTATCAAGAAACAGCGCAACTACTTGTAGGGAATTTTTATATTAGCTATTATTAGCAATCTAGAGATGTTTTAAAATATATACAAGTATTTAAAAGGAATTTACATTGTATTTGGTATTACAAGTGAGATGTCAAACACATGACAGTGTGAGCAGGTTACATGCAAATGCGACGCCATGTTACAGGAGGCACTTGAGCACTTCAGGGGTTATTACTGTATCTGAGCATCTGCAAACGATCCCCCATAGATACGGAGGGATGGCAGCAACTCCTGTCCTCCTGTCCCCTCTGTGACATAAGGGGTCTCAGCCCCAGACTTCTGGGTGGGAGCTGGGGCACTGAGAGGCTGAATAATGTGGGCTTGGGCTTGGCAGCTGTCGGGGTAGGACTTGGATTCTGCCTCCACCATGAGCATCCACAGCCTGCCCCAGAGCCCGGTAGCTGGTTATGCAAGTGTTCGCTTTGTCAATGGAAGGACTGTCACTTGTTGACCCTCTGTGATTTCAAAGGTACTGGATTTAGCACATGAGCTCACTTGTGGACACCCAGTAAGAACCTGGAATGGTTCACAGAAAGCAGAACCCAGATTGAAACTAGCTCTGCCTCCAGCCACTTCCCTTCCTCTCTTGCTACAGTGAAGGCCATCCTGAGACCCGCAGACAGGGTGTTTCTGCTTGCCACTGTCAGCTCCAGCATCCC
>NW_008474584.1:0-1279 GCF_000622305.1 Nannospalax galili | reverse complement strand
TTCATGCTTGCATGGCAAGTCATTTATGAACTGAGCTGTCTTCCCAGCCCCTTGACTTTATCATGATGCAACAGGGATAGGCATTCAGTAAAACGTGTAACTGGAATTTGAATGTTGATCCTGGCCTGGGCTAGTGATATGCAATAGCACACACACTGTCCTGCAGTGTCATGCAGCAGTGAGCCACACAACTCTCAGTCAGCCATGCAATCACCAGGGATGAAAGCCAACATTCTATAATGTGCCAGGATACTGAGGTTTGACATGGGTAGGTTTGATATATTAGGTGTATTTTTGACTCACAATATTTTCAATATACAGTGGGTTTATTAGGGTATAAGTTCATCATAAGTCAGTATCTATTTTATCAGAAAAGTAGAAGATGCTAATATAAATGAAGCAACCCTAATGACAAGAACCTATTATTTTGCTCCTTATATGACTGATTCTTTGCCTGAACAGTCTTGCCTTAGACATGGAGTGGGATGGATGTTTAAGCATGGGGACAGCTGGAGGTTTCTGGCTGCTCTTTAAGGATGATTGCTGGTTGAGCGCTAGAGATCTAGTCCCCTCTTCTATGTGCCATCTCCTCTTCCCAAGTGAAGATAAACTATATCCAGGAGGTTTGCCCAACCATTAGCCATGTCTAGACAAGTGTTTTTGGAGGTACCATCAATGCTGGGATAGAAGATTCTCAATTATGGGTATTCCCTGATGGCAAACACATCTCTGATTTTGAAGAAAACGTGCAGCCAAGACGGCTGAGTCCTCTGTCAGAGAGGAGTCAAGGCACAGCAGGAATGATGTTGGTCATGGTGTCAAGGCTGGAGACATGCACATATCCAGGGCTTTGCTTCTTTGGAGACTAAGCATAAAGTCAGATTGAGAAAAATCCTCACACTGTATGTGTACCTGTCTCTTGGATGTCTGATATCAGCTACTTCCAGAAATCACTTGTGTGCTATTACCAAGTACAGGACTTCTCAGCAGAAGACAGCAAAAGGAACTGGGTTCTAGTCCTGGCTCTTGGACTGAAAGCCAAAGACACCCTTTTACTGATATTCAGTGCAGCCCAGGAAAGGAGGAAGTTGGGTCAGCTGGTCCTTCCCTGCTCAGGTCTGTTTTTTGCAAAGGTGAAGTCCCTGTCATCAGGGACCATTGCTTCTAAGGTCACCTTTAGGGTGCATCTGGTGTGCTTACTTTGATTGTATTGGTTGTGGTGTGTGAATATGTGCATGTGTGTGTGTGTGTATGTGTGTGTGTGTGTGTGTGTGTGTGT
>NW_008474583.1:0-1286 GCF_000622305.1 Nannospalax galili | reverse complement strand
TATTTCCTATCTGCTGCTGCATGACTAATGATCACAGCTTAATAGCTTAAAGAAAGCATCATTGACGGTTTCACAGTGTTCATGGGTCAGGAATTCAAGCTTAGACTTTACCTCAGAGTCACTTACATGCTACAGTGGAGGAGTCCTCTGGGACTGGTGTCACCTTATGACTTGACTAGGGAAGAATTCATTTCCAAGATGACTGAGTTGTGGACAGTATTCTATTCTTCCCATCTGCCTGACTGAGAATCTCAATTCTTTGCTGGTCGTTGGTTGGAAGTGACCTTTATTTTACTGCCATGTGGACCTCTGCAGAGGGCACTCACAACAGGGACAATGACTTTGTCAAAGCTGGGAAGCAATGGAGCAAGAAGACAAGTTTTACAGCTTAATCGCAGTAGTGATATCTTTCGCTTTTCCCATTTTCCTATTCTTTGGATGTAAGTCCCTGGGCTCAGCTCATCTTTTTTGCAGAAAAATCATAAGAACCAGGAGTCAGAGGTCTCTGAGAGCCTTTTTAGAAGCTAGCTACCATAGCATGGCACATACAAAGACAGACTATAAGGAAAGGACTAGAAAGGACAGGACATGTCGTAGCACTGGTGCTTTCTAACAAAAGTGGCCAAGGAAACCCCTGCTGTTCTTCATGTTGTTACTTCCAGGTAGACTTACCAGCGAGCTCACTGGAGAGAGTGAGGGAAGTCCCAGGAACCTAGGAGTCTGCTCAGAGCCCCACCCCACATCCCACACTGATTGACATGTCAGAGGGAGTGGTGCCCCCTCAGGCTTGGGGTGGAGGATTCTGAGGAATCATGGGGACAAGAGGCAATTGGCTGCAAAATACCATTATTGGTGCCATATTTTCCTTGCCCATCTCAGCTCCCCAAGCTGAGACGCATGCTCTGCGGTGAAGACAGAACACTCAGAGTCCCCACACTTTCTAACTTCTTGATTTTCTGCCACAAATCCTTGACCCTGAATAATGCCAATAATCCATTTTCTCCGTGTCTGCTCATGGGCTGCCAAATATTGCTGCTGGAGGGGCTTCTAAAACCATGTCAGCTGCCCAACTGGCACAACCCCAGCTCTGCCAGTGAACTTCCATTCGCTTTCCCCATCACTTGGGAACACTGAGAAGACAATTAGATGTGCATGTGTATTCAGGTGGACAATGGGTGGATGAATGATTGCTGGATGATGGGTGGCTGGATGATGGATAGATGGATGGATTGATAGATGATGGATGATGGATGGATGATGGATGGATGATGGATGGATGGATGGAT
>NW_008474582.1:0-1285 GCF_000622305.1 Nannospalax galili | reverse complement strand
CACAGACATGGCCACAGGCCAGTCCAATGGAGGAAATTCCTCAGTTGAGGCCCCCTCTACCCAGGTGTGTCAAGTTGACCACTAAAGTTATCCAGCACAAGACTATACAGTTTACCCATTTAAAAGGTACAGTTTAATGCCTTTTAGCATCTTCACAGTGCTGGACCACCATTAGTCCATTCCAGAACACTGTCATCACTTGAGAAAGAGGCCTTGTGCCATTAGCTGTCATCTGACCTCCCCACCCCTCTCCCTGGCCTGGCATTCACTGACCTACCTTCTACCTGTGGACAGCCTGGCCCAGACATCCCACAATGTTAAGTACTATGTGTGGTCCTTTGCATCTGGTTCGCTTTCTTCCACATGATATTCTTGGGTTTCATCTGTGGATGTGAGTGCCTGTCTTGGAGCACCCTTCCCTGTGATGGCCAAGTCACTGCAAGACATGGATATCCTGTGGGTCGTGGGTGGGGCTGTTTCCCTGAGCCTCAGAAGGGTGCTCCAGGAAGCTCTCCCATCCTTCCCTGCATGGAGTAGGCTAGCTCCTTCTCTGCTGCCCAGAGTGGCCTTGGTCTCAGGTTTAGGGGTTTTGTCTTGGACTTCCCTGTTAGGTCTTGCTGGAGGCTCTGCCTACATCACTTTCCACCCCATCTGCCTCTAGTCACAAGGGCAGCCTAGATCTAGCACCACAGCCTAGAACTGCTGGCTACCTCCTAGCTCTGGGTCTTCCTCAAACTATCAGCCTCCACCTCATCTGATGTGTGTCAGAGTGGTGCCCAAGAAGCAGAGCAGGCCACCTCCAAGCCTGAGGCTACTAGCTCTGTGCTGTGTTACTGTGGCAGCAGATACACGGTGCATTGGCCTCTCCTTCATGGCAGGGGAGTGTTCCGGGGCTATAAAAGCCACTGCATCCGGAGTCCTGACATTTCCTGCTTTTCAGTCTGGTTTCCATGGTGTTCATACCTTGGACTATGGGGATTTCTGCAGGATGTGTGGATGGTCTGGTCACCATCTCTATATATGAAACAAGCACTGCAGCAACAGAGTGCAGAGCCAGGTGAAGCCACTTTGTGGGGATGCAGTCTAAGCAGGGATCAATAAACAGGCTTCACGGGGCTGCGTCCTGTCAGCATTCACTCTCAACTTGAGAGGAAACCCTCCACTGAGATTTTTCTCAGATTGGCCTGTGAGCATGTGGGGGGTGGGGTGCTGTCTTGATTACTGACTGATGCAGGACTAGCCCACTGTGGGTGGCACCATCCATAGGCAAATGGTTCTAGGCTAA
>NW_008474581.1:0-1239 GCF_000622305.1 Nannospalax galili | reverse complement strand
TTTTTTTTTTTTTTTTTTTTTTTGTGAACTGTAATGACCATTTGACTGGGTCCTAGCCCAATTAGCCTGGCCTACCTGTAGATCAAAAGGTGACAGATGTCCTGACCCACACCTGGGATATCTACTTTAAAAACTATGTTGGTCCAGTGAGCTCAGAAAGGAAATTTCTTGAGATGACATGGCCCATCATGAAAAGGAACATATGGCCCAGGTGCTAACCATAAAATGATGATGTAAAGTTAACTATAAAATCTTCATCTGTACTTTGGATAGGGGCCCCAGAGAATCTAAAAAGCTTTGTTGCTTTCTGGGACCGTTATGCATGAGCAAGGAACAAATGAGTTTTCCAACTCTCTCTCGGGTGAATACTTGGTCTCTTTCTGTTCAATTCAAAAATTTTTCCATAACATTTTGGAGTGCCCTTCCCCCGACAAGATGTGAAATTGGCTCTTCACAGAGTGAGTTCAAGCATATAGGCCCTTGTGCCACTGGAACAGGGCTCCTGCTTAGACTAGGGAGAGGTACCCAAAGCTCTGAAGGGGATGTGGGCCATCTGATGGTATTCCGGGCCCCTGATGAGTTAATGTTTCCCTCTCCCCGGACAGCTGGACCCCTGGTCTGACACAAAGAGGACGAACGGGCCAGCTTATCTAAAAGGAGACCGGTCACAAGGAAAACAAAGTAAGGCACCAGGAATGTGTTTCCCTCATGGGATACCAGTAGAGGCTGATCCCCTCTTGGTGAACTCCCTCTTTGAGTATGTGGAGCAGAGCAACGCCTCCCTCAGCCCTGGGAAGTGCAAGCTGCTGCCCTGTGAAGGAAAATCAGCCTGACAAGTGACTGAGAGAACTGACCATTCCTCCACCCTGCCTCTGGATTCTGTCTCATAACACATGGCCCCTAGCAAAAGACATCTGGTTTCTTAGAAGTTTCCTTGCAGATCTGGTTCCTTACCAATCACCTCAAAGATACATGTTCCCCTATCAGAACTCCTGATCTCTCCTTCCCAGATTCCAGGAAGGAACAGGACACCACCCAGGAAGGCACACCCTGTCTTCTGGAATTCCAGGCCCCTTTTCTGGGAATTTCTGGGTCCGCCTATAAATCCCAGATCTCCCTGAACCTCGATGCACAACCTCCATTTGCCCCGGAAAGGTTGCTTGCCTCTTGTAGCTAATAAAGCTATCTGCATCTGCGTGTGTGTGTGTGTGTGTGTGTGTGTGTGTGTGTGTGTGTGTG
>NW_008474580.1:0-1286 GCF_000622305.1 Nannospalax galili | reverse complement strand
TTTTTTTTCACAACACTCTTCCGAGGCAGATCATATTTTTTCCAGTATTTTATGGTTGAAGATATAAACCCATCCAATTCTCTATTTCCTCTGAAAATTCCTAAGCATAACCTAGTATTTAGATTTTTAATAACATATCAATGAGTTACATTTCCAGTAATGACTAGAATAAATAGTAAGTAGTTCCACTAAAAATTTCTTTAAAAATTCAGTTAGTGCTTCACTGTAGTAATGTAATTATATTTGTAGTTTAAGATTTCATCATTTGTATTTACCATCCAATAAAACCATCATTCAGAAGCACTCAAAAATAACACTGAACAAAGTAAAATATACGTTAGAGAAATGTATTGTACTAAACAGTAAGAGGCCTTGGGCAATAATTGTACTCTATTCTTAACTTAAAAGGCTAAATCTTTTTTTTCTAATTTACTTATTTTTTTCTCTCCCCAGCATATTTTTTATTGAATTTTCTGTGTATTTCATACAGAACTGTTGAAACAATCTTAATCATCTTTATACCCCTGTCCATACTGGCGCCCTCCCATAGCCCCTGCCCCGGAACCCATATACTCTGTCGTCCCTGTTAAGGCCCACTGGGTTGTCAGTGTTCCCAATTGTTCCCCACTGCAAGGCCACCCACTAAGTCTAGGCAGCCTACCTGGAGTGATTCTAATCGTGATTGTCACCTTGACTAAACTGAAAGGTGTCTAGGGGAACATAGCTGTGCACTCCGGTGTATGTCTCTTGAGTGTTTCCAGAGACGTGTGAAAGATGCACCCAGAATATGGGCTGCACTATTCAATAACAGGAGACCCAGACAGAATAAAAGCAGGTGAACAGCAGCCTGCACGTGCAAGATCCTTCCTTCCTGGGTTAGTGTATCTAATACTGACACCATTCCTCAAGAACATTGGAATCCAGTTACCGTAATACAGACTGGGATCAGAAGCTGTGCAAGGAACTCATGGACCTTCCCCTTCACACTGGGATGGCACTCTTTCAGGGCAGATTCCAGCTTCTTGGACTGAGCAGCTGTTTTCCAGAGTAAAAATGACCATTTTAAGATGACTCAGCTAGGACCAGTGAGATGACTCCTCAGATAAAAGTGCTTGCACCCTTCCTGACAAGCCTCATGACCTAAGTTCAATCTCCAGAACCTTCATGGTAGAGAAAAGAACCAACTCCCCCACAACTTGGCCTCTGACTTTCACATGTGTACCATGGTATATGTGTAGCTACATGTGTATATGCCCACAAATAAATAAATAATGTAAAGGACTACT
>NW_008474579.1:0-1286 GCF_000622305.1 Nannospalax galili | reverse complement strand
GCACATACGCACACACACACAGACACACACACACAAGGCCTTCCTCTAAATAATGAGGGAATGTCTTCTCTAATGTCAGGAGGGGAAAAATCACTTCCCCATTGCTAACTCCCTTCTCTGTGAATTTCCAGTCATTACAGAATGATGACTAAAACTATCTTCATGCGCAATTCATTAAACAATACATTTATTGAATGTGATTATGTTAATGATTCTGATAGTCTGTGAAATTTCCTTAAAGCATAAAAGAAAATAATGTACCTTTTGCAAATGTCTCCTGCTCAAAGACCTCATTCAATACTAATGAAGCATCTTATTTCAGTGTGCAAGCCTGCCATTCAGAAATGGTCAGCTGGTAAGGCAGTCTACTTTTAAGATACAACATGATTCATGACACCAACTAGTCACAACTTTGTAGATTATTGGAACTGTTATGAAGACATCAAAGTTTCCACAACATCTCAAGATATGTCTAAGTTAAAACAGTCCATTTTATCTATGCAGTTGGGATGGTCTTACATGGAAATGACTTATATTTCCCATTATTTCCACACAGTGTTGCTACTCTTTCCCTTTGAGACTACAGAAAAGGGTCAAGCTGTCTACTGGTGGAATCAAAATTACACTTGGCATTGATTGGGTGTTTACTGTGTCAATGCCCTGAGCTAAATTCTTTATGTTCATTATGCTATCTTCCCCTAGAAACAGACCCACACATCCCCTTTTCCAGGTAAAATAAAGCAAGATCTTACAGCTGTTTTCCATATGACTGTTTCCAAACCATTGAACAGTTTCCTCAGCCTCCTCTGGTCAGCTCCACTTGGCAATGCCCCCCTGAAGATGTAGCACCGCACTACTGTGTACTGACTGTCTTCCAGGTATAAGTCAGCTGAGCACAAGTACAGCAAAACTGTGCTTCTTGGTCTGGACAGATCGTTTCTCCAAGTCTGGCCTAGGAACACGGGGTCTTGTTTGTTCCTTTCTTCTTGTTTGTTTGAGGATATTTGGGGGTCAAATAGCATGGCCTGGTCATGTCCTCATCACTTTCAACTGAAACCCTAAGGCCTTTCTTGATATGTTACATTTAACTGCATCTCCACCATACTGAACAGTTGATTTTTGATGTAAGGGAACTGTTTACTTTGCAGTCAGTTGAACCTGTTAAATGTATTCTCTTCAATCCACTGCCCCAAGTAACCAAGATATTTGAAATCTCATTTTATCACTTAACACATTAATTTCTGTGACAGCATCTGAAAAGGAAACAAACTTCTATTCATTATTGA
>NW_008474578.1:0-1286 GCF_000622305.1 Nannospalax galili | reverse complement strand
TCGACTCCTTCATTCATTGGACGTTTACTCAGCAGTTATTTGTGACACACACTCTGTTAGAAACAGAAAGTCTAGAGATAAACAAGACCCAGCCCTCCGTATAGGACAGAGGAGAAGGTCTCGAGACACCAGTTACTGACACAGGCGTAGGGATGCGGATAGACCATTATAGAGAATGTGCCAGGGAAACTCAGGAGTCATTCTGGGTGACTGAGGCAGGATGAGTGCTCCGGGAGAAGATGGCATCTGACCTGGATCTTTAAGACTGGGTCTATGGGGGCATTTGGGAGTGGGTATTTCAGGCACAAGCTTCAGTGTTAAGGAAAAGCAGCAGCAGTAGTATCAGCAACCTCCACACGAGTGCAAAAAACAACGAATCACGTGGCTTGCCTACAATAAAGACATGGAGGCCATGATTAGGGAAATGGGGAGTCATTCCTGGGGAATTTAGGAAGATTCAAAGTCTAGCATGGTGCTGCCCTGGCTGAGGACAATTATGGATGGATTTGGCCCCAGTGAAATACTCAAATGCAAAATAAATGTTGAATTAAGGATCCATGTTACCCCAGGGTCTGAGGCTAAGCCAGTATAGGCACAAGACTTCGTGCAGACAGCTTGCTGTGGCACTTTTGTGAATACAAATGTTCAGCTGGAATAGAAAAGTGTCCAAATGGAATTGGGAGGCTCTCAGAGAAAGGGAAGGAGGCAGTGATGGCCTGTGATGGTGCTTAGGACTTCCAATAGCATTCCACAGTAGGGTGGGTGGTGAAAAGGTGCGTCTCAGACATGAGCAGCACACATCGGCCAGCCCCTGTCCGTGCACAGAGCTCTTATTTTTTGATGTATCCCTAGGGACTAAGATGGCGCTATAAACAGAGCAGCCTGTTTTAGCAATTGAAGAAAGAAACTTCCTGTGCAAAGAGTGCCTAACTTCACACCATCCTTTATTATAAACCATGCAGTTCTGTTCAGGTGAACCTTAAAGAACATCTTTAGAGTCCTTTGCCTAGAGTCTGAGTCTGGGCACTTTACAGATGCTTCTAGCTTCACTCGGCATTAGCCCCTAGGCAGAAGAGAAGTAGGATTTCCCTGTAAGGCTCTACTTTCCATTGCTGGTTATTTTTGCATATGAATGCTTATACGAAGTGTGTTTCTGTGCTTTTATAGCTTCTTCCTCTGATGGATTTTTGAGAAAAGGGAAAAATGAAATGTTTAGCAGCTATTCTTTCAGCTAATTACGTTCAACAACAGTATAAAAGAGCATGAAGTTGGAGTAAAAGGACAGG
>NW_008474577.1:0-1285 GCF_000622305.1 Nannospalax galili | reverse complement strand
TTATTTTTATTTTATGTGTATGAGTGTAATGCCTGCATGTAAGTAGGTGCACCTATGTCATGCAATGCCCACAGAGGTCAGAAGAGGGTGCCAGATTCCCTGGAATTGGAGTTACAGTTGTCCGCCACAGTTGTTGGCTGCAGTGTGGGTGCTGGGAATTGACCCAGGTCCTCTACAAGAGCAGTCAGTGCTCTTAAAGGCTGAGCCATCTCTCCAGCCCAGCACTGTGATTTCTTACTTGCACTGCTCCACTCCCTATGCAATTTTGTCTTGGTCCATCTAGTATATTGTGATTTCCTTAAAAGACAAAAAAAACATCTTTACATTTTAGTGCCTTCTAGAGCAGCAGATCTCTTCTTGGCTACATATCTGAACCACCTCAGGGCCCTTTAAACCTGCAGTACCACAGCTCTGCTCCTCCAGAAACAGACTCTCCAAGGTAAGCCTGAACATCAATAACGCTGCACAGGAGCAAGACTAGCAAGTGGAGTTCAGTGATACTGTAGCTGTCTGCAGACCGTTCTCAATATTTACCCCACATATGTACACTCACAACCATAAGGCATCTGCTTTCCTAGGACATCATTCATCTCCAACGGTCCTGATAACTAGAACTTTGAAATCAAGAAAATAATGCTAGCGATCCCAGAGCACACAGAAGATGAACTCCGGTGGTATTTTTCTTACTTGTCAGATAATTCTATATTGTTAATTGTCTACTCCCCATGACCACTGGTCAAGGTGTGAAGGCAGCAGTCCATGCCGGCTTCTCTGTGCTGTGGGCTTATGCCCATCACTGCCTTGTTTCTCCTTCGCTACTTGTGATCACTTGGACCAACAATCACACCACATGCATAAAGGGAACTAGAGCTATTATGAGTGGCAACCTTCCAGTTCTTCAGAAACTATAAAACAGACCCAAATAAATAAAAATGACAGAGTTGCCAGGGAGCAAAGTTCCAGAATATCTACATAGGAGGAGCATTCCTGCCTGAAACTAAAGCCAGAGGGCTCGTCTTCAACTTACATTTCCTATCAGGTCTGTTGCTTTCACTTGATTGGTGTGTGCATAAGGTGGTTTGGGAGAAGTAATGAAGACACAAGTCCCCTCAAGCATTCCTGAAAACACAATGTGAGCAAAGGCAGGGGCCACAGATGCCTATGTCACTGCACTATCAAAAGACACCTCTTCCTTTTTCCTTTCTTCTGGCCATTCACAAGACAATGGACATCATGGACAGAAATCCACGGTAAGAAGAGTGCAGGCCAGGCAAGGCAAGACACC
>NW_008474576.1:0-1286 GCF_000622305.1 Nannospalax galili | reverse complement strand
CTGTCTGTCTGTCTGCTGTGTGTGTGGCAGTGGAGACCAGAGGACAATTTTGTGGAGCTGGTTCTCTCCTTCCACCTTGATGTGGGTTCTGGAGATGGAGGTCATCAGACTTTCCTGGCAAGTACTTTTCCCAGACAGCTCCTTGGCCCCTGGAGGGATAATTTTTTTGTGTGTCACTGTGATGGTTGGTCTCAATTCTCAACTTGATAGGACTTACCATCATGTAGGAGACACACCCCTTGGCATATCTGTGAGGGGTTCCCAGAGTCAGTGCAGATGGTTTATTCCAGTGGGTGGTCTAGATCTGAAGAGCTGGTGTGGCTTCATCCAGAGAAGTGCATCTCCTGCTGCTGTCCTCTGCTACATCACACTCTGATTTCTTTCCCCTCCCATTTTGGACTTAATACCTGTGACGCTTCAAGGAATTTCTGGGCCTTCTGCGTTGGATTAGGACTGCTGAGGTAACTTTTAAACAACAAGGCTTCTGGTTTCCTGCCTCTCTGACATGCATTTGGCCATTATTAGAGCACTCAGCTGATATCTTGTAGGCCAATCTAAGTCCCCCTTTATAACGTGTATGCATTCTGTTGGTTCTAGTTACTCTGGAAAACCTTCCTGATACGGTCACAGCCCTCCACGGCTGCCTCAGAGCACACAGTCCTCAGAAGTGCAAAGGCTTCACGGTTCATTTCTGTGATGATTAATCCTGATCTACAACTTCACAGGTGGATTTATAACCACCTAGGAAGCAAAGCTCTGGGTGTGTCTGTGAGGGCATTTCCAGGGAGGTTAGACTGAGGTACAAACCCACCCTGGGTGTGGGCTGCATGCAGGCAGGGATTCCGTATGGAATAAAAATGAGAAAGTATGTGGAACACCAGCACTCATCACTCTCTGCTTCCTGACTTTGGTCTCTGTGACCAGCAGCATCACATGCCTTCCAAACTGTTATAGATGGTATCCTTTCAAACCGTGATCCAAAATAAATCATTCCCACCTTAAGTTGCTTTGTCGGATATTTGGTCACAGCAACTAGAAAGTGAGAAAAGTAAAAGAATTTCGTACTGGTGTAGACTTGGGGCCCCAGAGATTGTGCTGTGGGCAGGACCAGCAGTTGAAGGATGCAGAGGGGTGGGTTTTCCTAGACTACAGAAGCGAAGGAAGAGCCAGTAGTGGTGCTTCTGAGAACACAGAGCTCTAAGAGCAAGGCAAAGGAGGAGGACTTGGAAGAGAGGGGCGGGGCTGGGAAAGATGGCTCAGTGGGCAAGAGTGCTTGCAGTGCAAGC
>NW_008474575.1:0-1254 GCF_000622305.1 Nannospalax galili | reverse complement strand
AATAGGTCCTTGTAATGATTTGCCCCCCACCCCCCGCAACTTTTCAATGAAAAGTTGGTTTCTCAGCTAGTGGTACTATTTTTAGAGATTCTGGAACTTTTAAGAGGTGGGATCTTGCTGGAGAAAGGTCACTGTGGGTGGGTCTCTTGGGTATATTATCCCTGTGCCCCCACCTCTCTTCTTCCTTTCTGAAATGAGTGGAAGAATTTCCCCTCCCATTGCCATGATGTTTTGCCAAAGTGCCTGTGGCCAAACAACTCTGGACTGAAACCTTTGAAACTATGAGGCAAAATAAATTCCTCTTTTCTTAAGTTGCTATGTCAAGCATGTTAGCCACAGTGATGAAAAGCAATCAACAGTGCCCCCCCCAACAACACCTCCATTTCCTTATTATCACAGCATTCATTGTTCACCATGGTAATTATATTTCAAGCATAGTAAACTGCAGTGATTGAAAAGTGAACTATGGATCATTCATATTTATACTTTAAGCATCCTCTCACATAACATGTAATAATGGAGCCTAAAAGTATAAACTAAGAGTACCAGTTTTATTGGTGGGTAGGTAGACCATGATAGGATATATTTCAAATCAATGAATGTGTTAAATATAATTTAAACATTATTAGTAGCATTACCATCATGGTAACATTACTTCTAAAAGAATCAGAACTTAAAATGAGATAAAAGATTTTAAAGGCAACAGTATCATTGAAGATAATTGTTCATTAGCTTTCAGAAGATCTTAATCAAAGATATAGTCCTGCTTGCTCCCAGAAGTACTTCTGATCTTTTTAGGCCAAATGGATTTTCTTTTTGACTTATTGATGTAGGTAAAATCCATGCAATGATCACATTCAGTGACTGTCCAGGAGAAACAGTTTGTTGCTTCAGTGTTTGAAGTTCTCTTTTAGACCTGAGGAGAAAGCATAAAGGAAACTAGATCCCAATTGTCATGGAGTTTATACCCTCGTTAGGTTGCTGAATATTTTGCTGAGATTTGATTAATACCTATTGTTTTTGTGTATAAATCTTGTCTTTGTGTTTTCTTTCCCCATGAAGAAAAGTAGCTTCATTTTTTACCAGAAGAAATTGGGTGAAGGAGATGGCTAGGTGGGTAGGAGTGCTTGCTGTGAAAGCAAGAGAACCCAAGTTAAAACACACATGTTAAAGCTGGAAATGGTTGCGTGGGCCTGTAACTGTAGCATTGTGTGTATGTGTGTGTGTGTGTGTGTGTGTGTGTGTGTGTGTGTG
>NW_008474574.1:0-1285 GCF_000622305.1 Nannospalax galili | reverse complement strand
TGCTCAATTTGATAAAATCTTTAATCAACAACAAAGTAAACCTGTATATTCCTTGAGGTATTAGGGCTGTAATTAATTAACACTAAAACAAAAACAGAGATATTGAACAGATGGCAGAATTCAATTTTTTTATGTTTGTGAGTCTACTTCCTGCAGGTATGTAGTGCACCGGTGTTGTGCAAAGCCAGCAGAGATCAGAAGAGGGGGTCGGATCACCTGGAAGGTTGTAAGCTCCCATGTGCTTACTGTGGTCACTGGTAGAACTGAACCCTGGTCCTCTGCAAGAGCAGTCAGTGCTCTTAAGTGTTGAACCACCTCTCCAGCCCCCTCAGATGTTTTTAAAGATAAACAAAGGACACCGTGGTGTTGTAGCCTGTGTTGTTACTATTCTGTTACAACAATGAAACCTGTGACTAACCCCCTGCCAGGGTCCCCTTGGGAACCTGTAATGGTGGAGGTCTCGTCATACAAGTTTGGGTGTCAAAGTCTCTAAGTCCTATGTACGCCTGACATCAGCAAGTAATGGAACATGCAGCAAGTTGACGAAAATACACCAGCTTTGGTCAACATGTGGTACTGCTGGGATTCCCTCACAAGGAAAGGGGCACCTCTTTGGGGCTGGAAAGATAGCTCAGTGGGTCAGAGTACTGACTGCACATGCATATGAACTTGAATGTAAACCCTCAGAATCCAGGTAAAAGCCAAGTGTGGCTGTAACCCAACCACTGTGGAATGCAGAGACCCAAGGACTTCTGGGGCTTGCTGGGTGCCAGCTAAGCTCCAGGAGCAGTGAGAGACCCTGTCTCAAGGGAATAAGCTGAACAGTGATAGAGCAGGACACCTGGCGGTCTCCTATGGCCTTTAGTACACACAGGTACACACACACACACGCACGCACGCACGCACACGCACATGCACATCTCTGAACCCTAAAATGGGTTTTTCATCTCAGAAGAGTGTACCTGGTGTGGGACTGAGAATTTGTGACAAAAACATCCAGGCTTTTATGAATATCTTCTAATTATAAATTAATTCTGAAAGAAAGTTTTAGTTTTTCTTAATAACATGATGCCTTAGATAGCTATGGAAATGAAAATTTGTCTTTAAGAGTTTACCAAGCTCAGAGGTTTTCTAGAATATATTTTCTTATTCTTGAGAATTTCATGTATGTGTACAGTGAAATATGATAACCTCCCCCAATTTCTCCCTCTGACTCCAAGTCTTCCCAACACATTCACCTTCCAAAGTCATGCCCTCTTCCCCTCCCCTGACCCTTCCCCTTCCT
>NW_008474573.1:0-1285 GCF_000622305.1 Nannospalax galili | reverse complement strand
CTTAAGCTGCTTTCTGCCATGTATTTACTCACTACAGTGAGTATAGTAACAAAGGTACCTGGAAATAAAAATCTACTCATGTGATAAGAGGGAAGAATGGAAACAAATGTCACCTGTGTAACTACATCAAACTTAGATATTAACTTTAACACATAACTCTTCCTGTGTAGCTGTAGATTACTGCAATGTTCTTAAACAATGTGGACCAAGCCTTACTGGGAACATAATACAGAGTTAGATGCACATATCATCACTATGTGCAATGGCTAGTGTTAACTGTCAAATTGACAAGACTCTAGAATAATTTGTGTTATGGACCACTGAGCATGCTTTGGGGGGAATTATCTTGATTCAATTGAGGGGGAACACCTAAAGACTTTGAGTAACATCAATCTCTGACTGGGTCTTGAACTCTGCAAATAGAGAAAGGGAACTGAGCACCAGCAATATTCCTTATTTCCTCTTTCCTGACTGTCCATTTGATGTGATCAGCTGTTTCAGGCTCCTGTTGCCTTTATTTCCCACCGTGACAGACTACAACTGGAACTGTGAGACTAGATAAAACATTTCATCTGTGTGTTGCTTTTGTCATGGTATTTTATCACAGAAACAGAAAAAGAACAAAGGCACCAGGTGTATCTCATCTTCAGGTTATATTTAATACAGTAATAACAGGTATTTGTGTCAAACAGATGGAATACAGATGTCCTGTGTTTGTGTTTGTATGTGTGTGCATATACACTATGTGTTATGATTGAGATCAACACATATATACAGAGCTGCCATAATATTGGAAAAGTACAATATTTCCCGATGTATATGTATATAACACTCATATATCAATGTACAAATACATAGACTGATAAACTTGTACAGAGAATGAGAATGACAATCCTATCTATACACTTTGTCTTAATATGTGTGGAAAACAATAGAATACACAAAAGAGTGTAGTTTATAAAGAACGTACTGGTTCATTGTTCTGGAGTCAAGGAAGCGTAAGATTGGGAGAAGAGTGGAGCTGAGGAGGATTCCGTGATGCAGAAAGGGATAAAGAGGATGTGTGCATACAAACACATGAAGCTTAATCTTCTAGCAAGTGATTAACAGAGATCTACAATCAATGTGCAGAGAATAGGATGCTGGGGATTGTCCACCCTCGGGGATCACTGTAGAAAACAGGACAGAAAGTTTATAAAGGCCGTGTATTGAAAAGGAGTGGGGATAGTGGACAGCCCTGTCTCATCCTCAATTTTGAGGGATTGTCTCAAGTTTATTTTTTTTT
>NW_008474572.1:0-1283 GCF_000622305.1 Nannospalax galili | reverse complement strand
AAGAACAGCCAGTGTTCTTAACTGCTGAGCCATCTCTCCAGCCCCGAAAATTGTTTTTAATATAATATTTGTATTAATTCTTGAGGAATTTTATACATATATACGATATATTTTTATCATGTTTGCTCCCCTCCTCTTCCCAAGTCTTTCCATATCTGCTTCCACCTCTGTCCCCTCCTAACTTTGTCTTCTTTTTTGTCTTCTTTTTTCTTCAAAACGTTTATTATTATTTTTATTTTATGTATATGAGTATATTGTCTGCGTGTATCTAAGTGCACCCATGTTGTGCAGTACCCACAGAGGTCAGAAGAAGGTGCCGGATCCCCAGAAACTGGTTACAGTATCCCACCAAGTCCAGTTTGTGCTGCCTCATGGGTGTGAGGTCATTCACTGGAGCATAGTTGACATATCAGGGGCCATATCTTTAAAGAAAATGGACCCTTCTTCTCTAGAAGCCATCAACTGTCAATATCTCCTCAGCCAGGTATGAGGGCCTGTGAGCTCCTTGTCCCTCCATGTTGGAATGGTGACTGGCTTAATCTTGTATAGAGCTTGTGTAGGCATCCATAACTGCTGTGGGTTCACAAGTGAAATAGTTCTGTCATGTCCAGAAGACGCTGTTACGCTTTAATTCTCCCTGATCTCTGGCTCTTACAATCTTTCTTCTCTTCTTCTGCAATAACCCCTAAGCTTTAGAAGGAGGGGTGTGATACATTTGTCCTATTTGTGCATGAGTACTCTGCAGACACTCATTCTCTGTACTTTGACCACTTGTGAGTTTCTGCATTAAGTGCTGTCTTCTGCATAAAGAAACTTGTCTGATGAGACCTGAGAGCCTCACTAATCTATAAGTAGAGAGGGGCAAATTTAGAGTGCAGTTTGATACCATTTTTAGTTAGCAAAATAGTAGGTTTACCCCCTTGGGGACCATGAGCGCCCCACCATGGGTTCTTGGCCAAATTTGCAATACCAGGCATGTGGTTCCTTTTGTGGGGTTGACCTTAAATCCAATCAGAGATGGTTAGTTACCCCCATAACATTTGTATCACTATTGTACCCATGGGCATGGTAATCAACATCTTATCAGGGTGTGACACACAAAATATTGAGAGTACCTCTTGCTTTATATCCACCCCAAATTAAAAATTTATTAATAAGAAAATACTATTTTAATGTACAAATGTTAGGGAAGAAATAAAAGACCTTCAATGTTAAAATCTGAAACTTACATTCCAGATAACTTGTTTTGTACATATGTTAGGCCAAGAAACAGTACAAAAATA
>NW_008474571.1:0-1285 GCF_000622305.1 Nannospalax galili | reverse complement strand
TCACAATGCACCAATGTGTCATCACTGTGCTCAATGTGCCATCACAATGCCACAAAATGTCATCACAGTGCTCCAATTTGCTGTTACAATGTTTAATCAGAATGCTCCAATGTGCTATCACAATTCTCCAATATGTCATCACAATGCTCAGTGTGCATTAGCAATGCCCCAGTGTGTCACCACAATGCTCCAATGTGACATCACAATGCTCCAACGTGTCATTTCAATGATCCAAATTGACATCACAGTGCTCAGTGTGCCATCCCAATGTTCCAATATGAAATCACAATATCAGTGTGATATCTCAATGCCCAACGTATCATCACAGTACTCAGCGTGCCATCACGGTGCTCAGTGTCCCCTGCCAATGTTCCAATATGTCATCATAATGTTCAGTGTGCTGTCACAGTTCCCTATTGTGTCATCACAATGGTCCAATGTGATATCAGCATGTTCTAATGTGTCATCACAATGCTCCAAACTGACATCATGGTGCTCAGTGTGCCATTCCAATGGTCCAATGTGAAATCACAATGCTGTGTGACATCACAATGCCTGATGGGCCATAGCAATACTCAGGGTGCCATCTCAGTGCTCAGTGTCCCCTCACAATGTCCCAATTTGTCATCACAATGCTCAGTGTGCCTTCACAATGCCCCAATATTCCATCACATTGCTCAAGGTGCCCTCACAATGCTCATATGTGTCATCACTTTGCTCGAATGTGACATCACTAGGTTCAGTGTGCCATCACAATGACCCAATGTATCACTACAGTGCTCAATGTGCCATCACAATGTTCAGTGTGCCCTCACAATGCCCCAATATGTCAAAAAAATTTTCAATGTGCCATCACAATACCCTAATGTGAGATCACAATGCTACAATGTGTCATCACTGAGCTCCAATGAGACATTTCAGTGCTCAGTGTGCCACCACAATGCCCCAGTCTGTCATGATAATGTTCAATGTGCCAGCACAATGCTGAATGTGCCCTGCCAATGCCCCAATGTGTTATCTCAATGCCCCAATGTGCCGTTACAATGCCCCTATATGTTTTCACACTGCCCTGAATACTCAAATATGTCTTCACATTGAGCTAATGTGTCATCACCATGCTCAATATGCCATCACAATGCTACATGTCCCCCTCAAAATGTCGCATTGTCTCATCACAACGCTCAAGGTGCCTTAACATTGACTCAAACTGTCATTACAATGCTCCAATGTGCTATTACAATATTTCACCTGCTATCACAATGCCCCAGTGTGCCATCACAATGCT
>NW_008474570.1:0-1285 GCF_000622305.1 Nannospalax galili | reverse complement strand
TCGTATCATGTCTGCGGAGGACAGAAGAGGCTGTCAGATCCCCTGGGACTAGAGTTATGTACAGTTGTTAGCTGCCACGTGGGTACTGGTATTTGATCCCGGGTCTTCTGCAAGAAAAACCAATGTTCTTAACCACTAAGCCATTTCTCTAGCCCTCTATTAAATATTATTTTTAAAACACTGGTTTTTCAGCTTTCCTAAAAAAGTAATGAATCAAAATTTCCATAGCAAAAAGTACTGTGGAATTAGTGTATGAAGTTTTAAATCAATTATGTGGATTTGTCTTTTATCAGTGAACTAAATTATGATCACCTTTAATAATAAAACAGAGAAAAATTATATTAAATAACACTAAACAACAAATGTAATGAAATCTTTCCTGTTTGGGGGTTATTTTTGCTTCAATACAATATAATTATGAGTTCTGCTGTTTCTTTTCATGAAACTGATCACTATTTGAACCACTGGTACCACTACAATTGGCTGAATAAGTTAAGCAGGACTCAGAAAGTATTTTTGAAAAATTTGAGACCCATGTAGTCTTTTTCTCCACTTCTGCCACATTCTATGATTGCTGCATACAAACATAAACAACATGAAAGTGATATTTTGTTGTTCTATGTCATTAAAGCTTTATTCCACACAGCACTTTATAGGTATTGAAATATACATTAGTATGTTTCATTTGTAATGTTATAAACTTCTTTCAATTTTTGAACTATTGAAACTTTAAAAAATATTCTTAGCTTGTATATTGTAAGCAATCACTGATTACCTGAACTTTAGCCAGTAGGTCATAATTACTTGACCTCGGAATTACAGAATAAATTTAAAGAAAATAATAAAACAAGGACTTAATGCAAAGCGACTTTTGATCACTACTTAAAAATTTTACACTATTTTTTCAAGGTAATTTTAAAATAAGAAATGTGTTAATGTCCCTAAATACCCTTTACCATGCTGATTTAATGCCTGACAGAGCAAAATTAATGTTGAAAAGGTGCAAGAACTGTTAGTATCTAATTGATTCTGTTACTGACAACTTTGTAAATGTAAGAGCATCATGCTCCCATATGTTTCTTGGTCCTTATTTATAAAAATGTCACTTAGATTTAATTATAAGATTTTGAAAACTTAGATTAGCAAGTTTCTATGAGTGAATAAAATTTCTGTTCATTATCTTTTATGGTATACTTTTTAAAATTCTACACTGGAAATTTGTACAACAGATATAAGGGTAATAGATAGCTGTTATTTTACAAATAAAAATAGAGTTTATTAACAC
>NW_008474569.1:0-1284 GCF_000622305.1 Nannospalax galili | reverse complement strand
CTAGTCAGCTGGTGGCCACTAGGCAGCAGACAGAGGCCAAGAATTCAGACAGCCTTTGGCATTCTGAATTCCCTGAGTCTTTCTTTATGGTGAAAGGGTTTGACAATCAAATGGTTTGACTTTCTATTTTTTACTTTACCACAGGATAAACTGAGGCCCAGGAAGGGAAAATGACTAGCCTAGGTGGCAGAGCTAATCACAGGCAGAAATGGGGTCAGCACCCCATCTTGGCAGCAGCTTTACCCCCAAGCCTGGAAGCAGCACCTGAGGGAAGGTGGGTGGGCATGGTGGGCATGGAAGGCATCTGAGTTCAGCCTGGCACTCCATAGACACAGAGGCTCCACAGCCACACTGCCCAGCACACAGAAAGGACACAGCAGCAGTTTCCTGAGCAGCTTGTTATGATGAAGTCCCTGAGAGCCTGGGACAAGGCCTCTGTCATGGACTCATGTGAGAAGCGATGCCAAGGACTGAAGCACGGAGCCTGGAGTTCTCAGGAAGCCGCTGCTGTGTCATTACTGCCACCATAAGTATCAAGCTATCCAGCAGCCATGCAAGGAAGGTGTCTTATACTGTTCACAGGGAGGAGATGTGGCAGGAGGTGGTCAGCATTGGTGGAGCTGGAGGCTCAGAGACCTTGGGCTGTGGCCACCCTGCCTCAGGACAGCCTCCCTTTTCACCTGACAGCTCACCAACTTGCCCTGGAGCTGTATGTTTGTGCAGACTGGGTTCCCATGGCTGTGTGGTGGACTCCTGGTGCCACACCTTTAGTGCCCTGAGGTGAATGAAGGCAAGTGGAACAAGCAGAAACAAAGGAAGGTCAGGGCCAGAATTCCCAAAATCCCCAGATCAGGCTCTGAGCAAGTTAAGCCCAGAGTACAGAAGGCCATTCCTGGGAATGTGGCTTGTGCCACCTCTACCTGATCAGAGCTTGCTTGTCTCCCACATGTGGTCACACAATACAGGTCAGCGTGTTCCCCAGAGTGTATCCTGCCCTCAGGATAGCCTTGGGGCAGCCCTCAATCAGGGGCTCATGTAGGGCCTGCTGGGAAGAAGGCTCTATTCAGTCATGCAAGGAGCTGCATCTAGAGGAGCCCTTCGAAATCCTCACTTTGCTGTCTAAAGTTGGTTTGGACCAGTTAAAAGAGAATAGAGCTGGGTGTGGTGGCACATCTTTAATCCCAGCACTCAGGAGGCAGAGGCAGGCAGATCCTTGTGAGTTCCAAGCCAGTTGGGGCTACTGGGAGACCCTGTCTCAAAAAGACAAAAAAAAGAAGAAAGAAA
>NW_008474568.1:0-1285 GCF_000622305.1 Nannospalax galili | reverse complement strand
AAAAAAATACTCCTTTGATTACATCTTTTGAATATGATATGCATTTAGAACACTTTTATTGAGGATAAGAATAAAATGTGTCCTCAACTGTCCCTTTTAAATCAGCTCCACAAGGATAGAGTCTGCTCAGCCGTCCACAGAGTCCCTGCTGTCTAACACAGCCTGCAGACCCATATCAGTACTCAGTGAGTACTTGTTCCGTAAACAAAGGTCTTACTTTGTGAATCTTTGCTTTTATGCATTTCTACTATTGAATGTCACTATGTTGATAATAATGGCTTTGTTTATAAATATTATATAATTAATTATGAAATGCTTATGATTTAATATTGAGACAAATTTAAGATTAAATATTTTAATAGTCAAAAACAGCAAAGGTAAGAAAATTAAAATGTGTTATCACAGTAACTGAGAAGGACTAATAACGCAATGCATTTTATTAACTATAGTTAACGGTGTACATGGAGTTCCCATTTTAAGGAAAGGAAACGGGTAACTAATGAATGCAGTATTGGGTGATGGTAAGACTAGGAAGAAATATCTCAAGAGCATCACCCTGGTCATGGCATTGAGAACAAACTCTAGGGAAGTAGAAAGAGAATAGGAGCACCCTGGTGATAAATAATTCAAGCAAAGGCTAATAACAGCTTGGATTTGGGAGAGGATGTGACTGTGGAATAAGAGGAGCTAGTCAGATTGAGGGTTTATTTTTAAAGTGAAGATGACAGAACTTGCTGAGGGCTTGACGATGGGAGTGTAAGAAAAAGGAAGACAGTAAGGGGAATCCTAGTTTAGATCCAAGCAGGAACAGAGCAAGTACTTGGACTCATTAACTGAAATGGGGAAGCCTGGGAGAGAGGCCTGGCCTCTGTATGAGCACATGGGGTATGCATGCATGTTTATGCATGTGGAGAGGAAGAAGCCCAAAATCCAGATTTGGATACGTGCATTTGTGCTGTCTGTCAGAGACATAAGTAGAGGTGTTGAGACATAGTTTATAAGAGTTTGGACTTGACTGAGAGGATTGGGGGCTAGATATAGCAGTATGAGAATTGTTACCATCTAGACAGGGCTAGATGGCCTGGGACTTGAGGAAAGCTAGAGAAAACAGAATCTAGAAGGAAGGCCTGGGTGAGGCAGGGTAGAAACAGAGAGAGGAGAACCAACAGAATTACTTACACATAAACCATGGCACTCCACACCTCATTGCTTCTGACCAGGGATCACAGTTCATGGCAAAGGAGACATAGAACTGTGTCCACACTCACACAATCCTCTGATCTTA
>NW_008474567.1:0-1285 GCF_000622305.1 Nannospalax galili | reverse complement strand
TGCACATCCGAGACCCCGTGGAATCAGTACTGAGTGGGGGGTGAATACATGCGGTGGGCATTCAAAGTCTCCAGGGAGATTCTTGTGAAAGGCAATATTAGCCATTTAGACTTAATTCAAGATATATTTTTTTCAAATGATATCATTTTACTGATTTAGAAACATCCTCAACCATATACTTGAAGTGACTTTATCTGGTAGATTTGATAGTTTGATGAAATTTAGGTAAATTTATTTCATTAAGACATTTTTAATCGATTATAGCATTAATATGCATGTTATAGAGAATAATATGATTGTTTGATACAGGCATACATTTTGTAATGAATAAATTAGGGTAAATGTTTTCATCTCCTCAGACTTATTTTGTATTTTCATATTAACTGGTTTTGTTTTAGTGATTTTAAACATGAGTCCTTAAATATACAGACTTGCTCTACATTTTGGTGGGTGATTAGGAAATGACAGCTGTATCTCTCTATAGAAATGCTATCTAGTTAGTAAGAAGAGTGTTTTTAGCATTAATATGGAAATGAAAAATAATATTTGTGGCTTTTATGTTTCTAGGTTGTGCATATCACTTTCACATTTTTTGAATTAGAACCAACCAACAATTGTCCCTATGAGTTTCTTCAGATTTATGATGGAGATTCCTCAATGGCTTTCTCCCTTGGGAAGTTCTGTGGCTCCAGGCTCCCCAAGGAGCTCAGCAGCAGTAGTAATTCTCTCTATTTTCACTTCTACTCCGACTACATGAGAAAGGGGAGGGGCTTTACAGTGCAATGGAAAGCACAGCAACCAGGTGAGCGCAAGCTGGAGAAAAGCAAAGCCAAGGTCTTCTTGGCTAATATTATGAGACATTTAGGGAGATACAGATAATGTAACTTTTTATAATTATTTTAAGAGCAAATCAACCTAAAATAAATTGAATTTCATTTTGTATTCTAGGCTAGAAAAATTAGGCTGTGTTGCAAGGTTTAAAATGCATGTGTCTTAACAAGTCCCCTATGAAATTACTGAATAGTGTTTTTCTTTTCGTCTTCATTTGTCTGTTTTAATATAATATTCTTGTTACCTCTTTCAGAACTTCATAACATGTATTTTGGTTATGTGCGTCCCCTGATCCTCCCCGAGCTCCTTCCATATCCATATCCACCCTACCTGCCTCCCACCATGTCATGTTCTCTCTCTTTTTTTAAAAAAATAATCTACCAAGTCCGATTTGTGTGTGCTTCCCATAAACTTCTGGGTGTGGAGCCACCCACAAGCCTGTGGTCAACAACCT
>NW_008474566.1:0-1285 GCF_000622305.1 Nannospalax galili | reverse complement strand
CATCATCAGGAGAAACTGTTTCCACCTCAGGAGTCTGCCTTCAGCCAGTTGTCTTCATTCCCAAGCTCCTAGATGATCTTCGGCAGCTTCCGGTGAAGGTCTAACAGCTGTAACAGGCCCAGCTTCACAGCCTTCGAGCTTGAAGTTAACAGGCAGAGCCCAATCTGGTAGTTGGACCCAGAAGCCCTACACTTGGTCTGATGTGACTGACTTGGGCTTGAGACACCACACCTGGGAACATGATCTGCGGTTTCAGGTAAGCTTGGGTCACATGCTTGATTTCCGGATCTAGAAACAAAGTCCCACCATGAACATAGAGCCTTCACAGAAAGGAAAGTGTGAATCCTCAAACAGACTCTGGAACTGTTACCAGAAAATGGGAGCCTGCTGGGGCCATCTGCTTTGAGATGGTATACTACTACTAGCATGATTCTACACGCTACTAGCACAAGGGCTCCCACACTTCCCCCATGATGAGTTTTGAGCAAGATGGTGGGAGAACTTGAGAAAACCCCAAGATGTTTCTGCTTCCTGTTGAGAATGTTCTAATACAGGCCATAAAACACTGCCAAATTCCATTACCACCCAAATACATCGTGTTGGTCATAATAAAAACTGTTAAATGTGAATGGTCCAAACTCCACACAACTGGAAAAAAATAATTCACAGAATCTGTTGATTCATCCAACAAATATTTAGAAACTGCCTCCCTCCCAGCTTCCTCTCAAATCAGCACTATTGTGTACACACGGCAGAAAGGCCTGTTTGCTATTGCAATTCATTGCTGACTTCAAACAGTTTGGTAAAGTAAACTGAATGTTGCCTAAAAATTCCTCTATCTGTAGCAAACTGTTATCTAACTTAAAATCTAAACAAACTCTGACCTAACTCGTACATACATCCCATGACATGCACCCAAGTCTCAGCGATCAGAGCAGCCAAGTTTTTAGCATAGGTTGCAAACTTCCAGGATCATCCACATAACGTGAAGGCTGGACTGTAACCAAGGTAACCCTCTCTGCGCTTCTACTGATTCAGGATGCTGCACCATCCACAAGTCTTTTCTTGGTTCAAATAAACTGCTAAATGAGTTTTCTTATTTTTGAAATATGACCAAATACTTCTGAACTCCAAACAAATGTGTCTGGCTGTCTTCTCAACATGTCAACTTGATCTCCAATAAGTCCCTCAAATGTAACATGTCTAAATGAAACTCTTTGTATCGCCCATAATGGTTGAGCAGGACCTTTGACTTTTCACATAGGCAGAACTGGTAAAAGAAAGG
>NW_008474565.1:0-1285 GCF_000622305.1 Nannospalax galili | reverse complement strand
GAGGAGGAGGAGGAGGAGGAGGAAGAAGAGGGAGAGTCAGCAAGATGGCTTAGTAGGTAAAGGTGCTTGCTGCCAAGCCTGACAATCCAAGTTCAATCCATGGTTTCCACATAGTGGAAAGAACTGATTACTGAAAATTGTCCTCTGACCTTCATGTGAGCACCATGGCACATGTGAATACACACATATACAAAACAGGACATACACATATATACATACAAATAAGTAAATTAATGTATTTTAAATTTTTTAAATAAATTGAAAGAAAAAAAAAGATTGTACCTCATGAGCAGCTTGGTTTCATTCCAGGAATTCAAGCTTGATTCACGACACACAAATCAATAAGTGTAAATCAGAACATAAATAGACTTGAGGACCAAAATCACATGATCATCTCAAAAAATATAGAAAAAACCTTCAACAAAATTCAGCATCACTTACAACAAAAATTCCAAAGAAAGTAGTACTAAAAGAACCTTAAAGGCTATATACACCAAACCTCTAGCCAACATTATACTAAATAGGGAAAAATTGAAAGCATTCCCTCTAAAATCTGGAGCAAGACAGGGTGCCCAATCTCTCCACTCTTATTCAATACTGTATTAGAAGTCTTAGATAGAGCCATAAGCCAAGAGAAAGAAAAGTGACAGGAAAGGAAGAAGCGAAATTGTCCCTGGATGTAGATGTGATCCTGTACTTGAAAGACTGTAGTGATGCTCCCTTGTCACTTAAGGACAATAGCGATCTGCTCACCCCCTGACACTTGGCACACTAAGAGTTAACAGACTTCTTTGGACTATGTTGATGTAGAGGTTTGAGGAGGGGCAGTCTACTCCCAGGATGCAGACCGATGAGACAGTTGGAATGCCAGAGCAGGTAGCACCCTCCCCCCTTTATACATACATCAAAGCAAGACCTGTTACTGGGCCTTGGACATGCTGTGCTGCTTTCTCATTGTTATGATGGGGGAAATTCCTGTGTTTTGCACTGTTTGAGCACTTATCATATATATGTAAACTCTGTGGGAACTTCAAACACTGAGCTTCCAATAAAGGTTCTCAGGGGGGCAGTGAAATTGCTCCGAAACAGCATGGGGGGCGGCGAACCACCCCTGGTCTAAGCTCAGCTTTTTGGCATTGGTCAGTCAGGAGGGGCTACAAAAGACTCTAAAGACTCAAACCACAAAACTTTTAGACCTGATACACACTTTGAGCAAAGTGGCAGGATACAAAACCAACACACAAAAATTCATTAATAACAAACTTGCTAAGTAATAAAACAGAGG
>NW_008474564.1:0-1285 GCF_000622305.1 Nannospalax galili | reverse complement strand
TAGATTTTTGGACAATGCACAATTCTCTCTCATAACATTGGTAAATACTCATTTGTTAAATCATTTAATTGATTGTAGTGTTTCCTTCTGAATAAAAATCACAGGACTTTTTTATGCTATCATATTGCTAGTACTTATGATTCAGCAAATTATTAACTAAATGAACTGATGACAGAATCCTGTGTCCACTCCCCTTCCTCTACCTCTGTATTCTTTGTCCCCTTCAGTGAAAGTTGGCTCCTCATTAAAGACCTGTGGACAATCCTCATGTCAAGCAACTCTATCTTTAACTTTTAGAAAAGAAAGCAGGATTGAGAAGGTATTCTATGTATTGGAACAATTATGCTCTCTGAGTTCATGGTACAATTTAAATTGTTCCATTAATAATGTCTTTTGTTGAGTTTGGGTGAATGTCCAGTTAAATTTAGACCTTATGTCAATGACTTCTCATCCTACAGTAATGGTAAATGACAGAACTTCCTCCTATTTTCAGTCCCTTGAACAAGAGTCCCACTTATCTGAGTCCAGATAAAATGGGTCTCCCACTAACCATTGAATATGCCACCTACTAGGCCTGTGGAAATGAACAACAGCCTCATCTAGTAGATGCTAAGCACAGAAAGGTTTCCACAACCCAGTAGTCTGCTACCTTTGCTCTCCAGGCAGTTCAAGCACAGCCTCTCTTCAACTGCTTCCCACTTAGCACAGCTAAGGTAGAACAGAACATCTCAGTTATGTGGGGTGAGGGAACTGACAGATCACTCATGTCAACCCAACACTTCCCTCTAAGGACGTTTTCTACCTTGTGTATGCCCTGGCTTTTGTACACTGAAGTTGGTGATTAGCTAATAACCTTGCAGACAGTTCAGGAAGTCCTTCCTAAACCTCCCAATTGTGAGGGAGTATTTCATTTATAAATATCAAAGAATAAAGCCCTGTCTTGTTTGTTTAGTATCTTTTGGGACGTTAAATGAAAATAAAATATAGAGAATTCCATTTGATAACTTTTTAAACATTCATAGTTCCATGTGTGCGCATACACACACCTGGAAGAGTATAGAAATTATTTTTCAAGTTTGAAGCTTTAGGATTCCATGATAGTGTCAATTTTTTTGAAAAAAAAACTAAGTTTGAGAAATATTCTGCAGTTATTTAAATATTGCCCAGTGTAAAAAGTACTCAAAATTTTGTATTTGAAGTCTCTTAAATCCTTGAAACACATTCAGGAGAGTATTAAACTCTAAAGAACATATGTAAAAGGCAAGTCACAGAAGGGTAAACAATT
>NW_008474563.1:0-1285 GCF_000622305.1 Nannospalax galili | reverse complement strand
ATGAGTTTCACCCAGGAATATACCATTTTGTAGTACACTGGACATATTTTAAAGATGAATCAGATTGGTGCCACAAAGCATCAATACTCTATTCCTGATAACGGAGTCTCCTCTCCTCCAGGGCCTGATGATTCAGAGTCCCTTTGATCCTTTGATGCCCTGAGCTACCCAATATAGTTCTGATGAATCTCATTCAGACTTGAAAGCTGGAATTCCTTTGTGTGTATCCAAATCATTCTGAGGAAAACACTTCCAACACCTCACAAATGTGTTTGCCTGCAGATTTTAGTACATTTTTGCCAAAATAATCTACTGCAATGTTATCAGCAGAGCACACACAGCTCTAGATAGTAATGCAGGACTTTTGGAATATTAAGGCAATGTAAACTACACCCAATTTGTCTACTTATGAAAGGAAAGCATCAAATAAGGAGCGATAACACATTCCTCTCTGCATGTTCATGCCACAGAGAGCATTAAAATGGTCTTGAGAATGATGGCAAAGCCACGTCACAGAGGAACTAGATTAGCATTAAGATGATCAAGAGTTACAGGAAACATGCTCTGGGGAGAAGGGTTATTTCCTTAGCAAAGAATAGGATTTAAGAGGCTGTCATATTTCAAAAAGACTACCAAAAGGGACCTTGAGTTTACCACAAGCAGCACCTTCCCGGGAGACTAAGAAAGTCTGACAAAACGAGCAAGCTCCTTTAGTCTCACGTTGTAGAGGGGAGAGGGAGCATCATACATCATTATCCACAAAGGGTAACACTGGGGGTGGATTGGAGAGTTTTAAAGAGAAAAATGGGTCTTGAAGTAGATTCGCTTTAAGAACATTATCATAATAGAAATACTCAATGTAAAAAAATAACACTTTTCGATGGCAAAATGAGACAGAAGGAGGATTATAAAGGTACTATGAAATCACCCAAATCATGATAACTCCATCTTCATGTGTCTATGCCATTTGTGCAATGACAAATACAAAAATAATAACAATATTCATAGTAACTGAACAGCGATAATATAATTAAGTCTATGCTATTTATATTATAAACCACTATCACCATTGTGATGTTGAGAAAACTGAGTCAAGAAAGTGTAAATGTCCATCATTAGCCTGACTCTAAATGCTTAACCTCCCCTTAACCAAGTATCTTAACCTAAACTTAATTATATCCCTGTATACCACACATAAATGAAAATGTGATACAATCCATGTTGGAAAAGATAATGCAAGGAAACTGTGTAGATGGATGCATACCCACACGGCTATCCACATACC
>NW_008474562.1:0-1285 GCF_000622305.1 Nannospalax galili | reverse complement strand
CAAAAAAACAAAAAAAAAAAAAAAAAAAGGAAAAGAAAAGGAAGATCTTTTGTTTAGGAACCACTAAGGATCTCATGGTGGGGACAATAATTAAACCAAGCAGAGGACCCTGCACAACTGTGTGGTTTATTCAACAGCAAGGCTGGTCCGATTGCCAACTCTAATTTTTATGGTAATTTATTCAGCTTCCATAGCCCAACAATGTAAAGCAGCTCACACATTTAAGTGTAAGCACTGCTGCCAACTCACCCCCAGGGCTGACCTGATCTCCACCCAGGACATGAGGTCCTCCTGCCTTCCTGGCGGAGCTGACTACAGCAGGGCCCTAGGAAAGCTCGGCCTTCCCTGCCCTACTTAGGCCATTCTAAGTGGCAGGGAGACTCGACGTCTTCTTAATACTTTGTGTTTCATGTTTCTCCTCTTCATAAAGTCTGCCCTAGCAGGGTAAGTAATAAGTTCTCAACCGTATCTAGCTACTAAATCTTAACTGGATGCATCACTTGGGCTAATGTTTACACAGTGGGAGCAGGGCTGCAATTGCTGCTGTTGACAGGCAGTAGAGAGTGCCTCAGCATTGAACTAGGCATTCACAGTCTGAAAGTTGAACAGTGAGTGGTAAGCCTCCTTGTCCGCTGCCTTTCAGTCCTATTCAGCACTTTTAAAGGAAGGAGAAAGGAGATAAAGCTCAGCCAAGCCAACTTTGATACTTGTTAACAGTAAGAAAGAAACTGTTCATGACTTTTTGAAAAAGATTGAAAATATTCATTTAATTACAGTTTCTGTATTATCTGTGTGTCTCACTTATCTTCCTGATCATTAGACTTATCTCTATCAAAACATTGGTTACTTTAGGTAATAAAACTCATAGAAAACACTGTGTCTTTTTTATTTTCCAGCTTTATTGAGTCTTAACAAAAGTTAGATTTACGATAGAATAAATTGGCAAGTGAAAATTGTACAGGGCGATGTTTTGAAATATGGTTATGATGTAAAATAATACAAGTTAGTTAAGGAGACACTTCATTGTACCTTTTTGAATTACATTAGTATAATAAACATAGCCTTTAATTGTTAATAAAAATAGTAAAACAGAACATTTACTATAGCTGTTCTATTCAACTAATTAATAGTGTGAATATTATGCTGTCATTATGCTTCATGCTATATTAAAAGGTTGAAGTTTTCATAATTTTTTTGTTTTTAAAAAATGTTTTATTTATTATTTTATGTATGCATGTAAGTGCACCTGTGTCGTGCAATGCCCATGGAGGTCAGAAGAGGGCAT
>NW_008474561.1:0-1285 GCF_000622305.1 Nannospalax galili | reverse complement strand
CCACTCTTCTGTAAGTAAACCCACACCCCAAGCTCAGTTAGCAAGTCCAATGAAGTTGTTAAGATTCTTCAAACTGGGGTTGGAGAATTCTTTCCTCAGGTTGTCGTAAGGACAGTGTGGGGATCGGATGCCACGTTCACCTCCCAGCAGCGAATTTGACTTACAAGTCACGTAGTTTGGCAGGATATGACAAAACAGAGAATGGATTTTGGACAAAATGATGATGATGTCCCTGATATGGGGAAAGAGACCAACATCGAAGTATAGTGGGGTGAGGGGAGAGTGTCAGCTGAGGAAATGTTAACCTGGTGGCCATTCCCATAGGCTTGGTGGGGGTGGCTACAGTGATATTGTTAATTCAGTGGACAGTGCGATGTGTAACTAGGGTGAGGCCTTCTAAGCATTTGAGGTCAGTGGGAGAAATCCAGGATGGTGGCTGTCTTACAGATGGTATGGGGTGGCATGCCTGCTTGGCCAGTGGGGGCCACCACATGAGTATGGAAATGCCTTGAAAGCAGCAGAAGGTCTAGAACAGATTCTGCAAGCTCTGGGAGTAGCACACTAGAGTCAGAAATGACAAGTGGCTGCTCTCAGTAATAAGAATTCTGTCCCAAGTGGAGGCCTTAGCCAGAAGGGAAACTAAAGGTGTTAGAGAAGAATTAGAGTGGGAGAGGGATTTAGGCTGACCTCCTTGGTACTGGCACCTGACCTTGCCAGTAAATTATATAACAGAGAAAAGGAGACGGAGGTGTTGGCATGCTGTTTTTTACATCTAGGAGGTCTAAAGGAAGGGAAAAAATCCCAGATCAGAATAATACAAGACCCATTCTGGGATCCTAAAACCTGGAACCCTTGGGAAGAGTTGGGTAGTGAGAAAGAAGGAAGTGACCCAGAGATAGTGGGAGATGCTCCCTGGGTCCAATCTTTAATTCAAAGAAAGGGAAGATCCGTGGTCCAACATGCTGATGGAGGTCTTAACAATAGCTTGTACAGGAGACCATGGTAATCAGAGAATTCTCAGCACCAGAGCCATTAGAACTAGGAAAGACATTTAAACAAGCTATGAAGGAGCCTTTGGCCACACGGCTTGGGAGGCTATGGGACATGAGGGTAGATGAGATCATTTTTTTCTTTTTTATTCATGTTTCTTTTATTTACCTTTTTTTAACCTTTACAAAAACTTTATTGGAATTTCATACATGCATATAAGGGTGTTTTGATCTAATCCATGCCTACTCCTTCCCCTCCAACATTCCCCTCTCTGAAGAGGTAACCCTAAAATCTT
>NW_008474560.1:0-1284 GCF_000622305.1 Nannospalax galili | reverse complement strand
CTGAGCCCTCCCACATCACTCAACAATCAAGAAAATGTCCCACAGACATGGGGCAGGGGGATAGTAAGAGGCAGGTGTTTTAAAGGAGGAAATGGGGAAAATGGAGAGCATTTATCTGGGAAGGGAGGAGGGAAGGACATACAAGGAGCCATGTAGGTAAAGGGGAAGAATGAGTTCAAGAGTGGATAATAGCAGAAAGCTACATCAAGGGTAAAATGGGGGGTTACTTTTACTGGGGAAGGAAGATGGAAGAGGGAAGGAGGGCAGGGGAGAGAGAGGGGATAAATAAAGCTTAGGAGGTGGTATGAAAAGCCAGAGGGAAGTGTACTAGGCCAAAAACCTACTGAAAATGAGCTTGAGTGAATGAGTACACTTGGAGGCTATATAACAAGGAACACAGTGCCAGATAGGAGAAACCTCCCTTCCAGTTGTTGGTCAAGTTAGTCCAAGAGACTCCTAGCATAACAAAGGCTACTGGCACAGCCCTTGATTGCCTCCCCAAACTTGAACTAAGCAACATCTATCAAATTGGACTCAAGAATACTCACAGAGAGGGAACTCATGTGTGGTACTGTAAACATATGCAAATACACATGACTGGAGAGGTCACAGAGCCTAGAGAAAACCCTATGCTTGTCACAATATTAGACAATTGCAATTTCCTACTATAATGCAAACATGTACCATTAGTTTTATAGACAATATACCTGTTGCTACTCATCCAAGGAGGTTCATTTTGCACCAGATTCCACAAGTGGTCAAATACAGGGAATGAGTGTCTGTGAGATGACCAGTCCTAAGTGACACATCTCCAATTGAACGTCTACACCTAAAGCTCATGGAACATAGTGGAACAGTGGGTAGATCTAACACTAACCCATCTCTCACCACTCACCAGCTAAGCTTTCTCTTGCAACAGAGTTTGATTAACATAGATTGCCACAACTGGCCAAACTGTAGAGAATAAGTGGCTGCAGAGTATGGGTTCCTGGAGAGGACTCCTATAGTGAACCTCACCCACCCAGGACTCAGGGACCATTGTAGAAGAGGGGTATGAAGGATTATTAGAGCCAGGAATCATGAATGACCACCACAAGAAAACAGAAGTTTCCAGGCTTCTTGGAACTTACTCATATGAACTTCAAACAATAGTGACAACTTGCACAAGATCCATGCAAACTCACACCAGACAAAAACATCAGCATATAACTGGGGAAATGGGGAAAGAGCCCCAAACTTAGCCGAGGTAGCTGATTGGTAGATGATTACTTCTGGGTGAGAGAG
>NW_008474559.1:0-1285 GCF_000622305.1 Nannospalax galili | reverse complement strand
AAAAAAAAGTGTGGTGTTTTTCAAAACTCAAGAAGTTGTGACTATGTCTGTGACTTTTCCTGATGTCTAACTTTGAATCATAAACACTTGTGCATGGTGTTGTTACAGTGCACTGTGCATTGGATTATGCAGCCGTATGCTCTAAGAATTCTTCTGTAGCTTTGGGCTAAATTAAACATACATTAAAAATTAATTGTGGATACTAAGAATAATACTTTCCATATCATTAATAAATGTATGAACTAACTGTTTGGGTTTGGTAATTGAGACATTTGTGTAACATTCCTAAGTGGATCATAGTTCCCACAATAAATAGTTTGTTTGAAAATATTGACCATATAAAATTACCTTTGCGATATAGAAAAGCGCCACTGAAGCCAGATCAAAGCAAATGGTTTGTCTTTGTCCCACCTCACCTCCAACCCTAGAGTGTTTCTCATCTGCGTAGACACCATTTATTCCAGCAAGAATTGTGTGTTACCTCAGAGAGCAACTCTCCAAGGACATGGGCTTGCTTTAAGTTTAAAGCCTCAACATGACATCAGATATCTTATCTGTAGGTTAAACTCCTTGAGAGTGATTTTTTCTTTTTTCTCTGTGGTAATAATTAATGTAGTGGTGGTATACTCCAGAAAGTTAGAAACTGTAAGCATTTTTTTTTTACACTTTCAGAACACAAATAGAGACTTCTGATTCCTGTCATTGGAGGTCATTTTCATGTGGCTCGCTCAAGGTTGTCATCAGTCCTACATAATAACATACCAGCCTGTATATGATGTGCTCAGGCAGCAAATTTATTCGTATTAAGAAGGTTAATTCACCTACTGGGTGTGGTGCCACATGCCTCTGTAATCACATTACTGGGGAGATCAAGGAAGGGAGGGTTGAGAACTCAGTCATCCTTTGCTACATAGTAAATTTGACAGCCTAGACTATGTGAGAAACTATCTCAAGAAAAAAATTATTTTTGAAGAAAGAGGAAATTAATTTATTATACGCTTGGTAAATAATATAGTCTTATTAAAAATTTGTAAATATGCAGTAGACTTCTCATTTGGGAATATGCTGACCTTCTTAGACTTAGAGCTTAAAATATTCACTAGAAAGGACTTTTATAGGTATGTGAAATTTCATTTCCAGATCAAAGCAAGGATCTGGTGGCAGGGAGCTAAAATCATGGTGCTAACTGCATTTCTTCCTCTTACAGTCCAGTGCTAAGATGTTTTAAACATTAAAAGCTGCGCCCAGAAGGCCACAGCTGGCCAAAGTGTAGAGAATAGAGAGT
>NW_008474558.1:0-1283 GCF_000622305.1 Nannospalax galili | reverse complement strand
GCTCTCACAGGGGTGCTGTCTGTTTTCTGATCTGTCAAATATGTGCATGTATTGTATCTATATATTCGTTTCTTCAAGAACTTTTTATTGAATGCCTTCTTTGTTCCTGGCAATGTACAGAGCGGTACACTTTGCTCAGAGCAGTAGCACTTTCTATGATGAATGCCTCTCTAGGACTTCTTACAATCCACAGTTCAAATCACCTCCACAAAGGCAAAGAACATTCGTGGACTAACTAGAATATGCCCATGGTAAAAGCAGAAAAGCAACTAAAGATTTACCTAGCCCTATGACAAGAGATCATGGGATTCTTGGTGAATTTTTGAAGAGAATTTGAAACTAATTTTCTTTTATTTTTATCACTAAACAAAGACTTTATCGTAGTATTTCGTTGCAGTATTTTATAATTGTACAAAATGAAGTAATGCTGCATGTGTACTGCCTGGAATCTTTCCTTGGTGACTAAGGGATGCTGGGGATACTGCTGCTACTGTTGTCGTATGCAGAGCCAATGACAGGAGTTTCTGAAAAATGTTGCCAATCTGACCTCCCTAGATTTCATAGTCAGGATTAAAAGCTTCGCTGAGTTCTGGAAAAGTCTTTAGTGGTATATGAAACTGAGTTTAAGCAGTATCAAATTACCTCACTATAAGACATTTTTAGTTGCATTTCAACTAGCCCTAGTTCAAGAACTCTAACGAATTCTTTTTTGTCGTAGGTCTTGGCCAGCTTGCGAACTGTACGAAATAACTTTGCTGCATTAACTAATTTGCAAGACCGAGCACCTAGCAAGTAAGCTGCCCTTTCTTCGTTCTTGCTGAAACTTTAAGTTGTGCCTTCTTGGCTTGAACTGAACTCAAGACAATGTATTAGCCATCTCTGAATCACTGTCCTAACTGTGTGCCCTAACTCATATGGTGTTATGTTCATTTTCTTTTTGATTTATTATTTTTATTTTATGTGTATGAGTGTTGTGCCTGCATGCACATAAGTGCACCCATGCCATGCAATGCCCATGGATGTCAGAAGAGGGCATCAGATCCCCTGGAATTGGGGTTATGGATGGTTATTAGTCACTATGTGGGTGCTGGGAACCAAACTCAGGTCTTCTGCAAGACCAGCCAGTGCTCTTAACCCCTGACCCATCTCTCCAGCCCCTCATTTTCTAGAATTACTTTGTAGTGATGGTTCTGATGTTTGAGACGAAGCAGTATGACAAGTAAATGCAGCTGTGCCATGTCACACTCCCCTCAGCAGCCTCTTGGGACTTTGGGCATTCAGTA
>NW_008474557.1:0-1284 GCF_000622305.1 Nannospalax galili | reverse complement strand
TATGGTACACATCTGTAGGTTTTATGGGTCATGGTTATTATCTTGGTTTTTCATATTATTTATGTTTGGTTGTGGCCTGGGCATATGAATTTCCTTTGTTGGTTGTGTGTCTGATATAAAATGCTAGTCTACCTTTTTTAGTTGAAGTTTGCTTCTGTTATATTGTTGATGTAGCTTGGCTGCTTTCTGATTTGATATGAGTAGTTTGTTGTTCTGTGCCCATGGTTCTCTCTTCTATGTTCTTTTTGGCATGTCAGGAGGCTTCCAGGCTGGCTAGCCAAGAACTATCTAGCAGGATAAAAAGGCTTAGGCCCAATTCAAGATGATGCATATTCAACGAATTGGTTTTGGGAGTCTAGTCTAGAGCTCTCAGGCAGGAGAACCAGGAGGGGGGCCTGGGACCAATGTGGAGATGGGGACATTGTGGAGAGGTTCTTATTAGCTAAGCAGAGTAGATCCTTGGCACAGTAAAACTGTAGCTGGTCATGGAGCAGGGAGATCAGCACCCTGTGGGCAGCATCTGACTTTCCAGGCTAGTCTGGAGGTCTCAGATGGGATGATTAATGGAGAGACCTAGGCACAAAGCAGGAGTGGGAATCATGTGGGATGGCCTAGCTAGATAAATAGAATAGATGGGAGTCCTGGAGCAGTGAGAATGAATGTAGTTGGGCCTGGAACAGGGCTTTCAGAATCCAGTGGGAGTGACCTAGTTACCAGGCTAGTCAGGAGTTCTCAGAGGGGACAAACAGGAGGGGGCCTAGTTCCAACACAAGTGTAGAAACAATATGGGTAGGGTCTAACTAGCTAAGCAGAGTAGATGTGAGCCCCAGAGCAGTGAGAATGCTCATAAGCCTTTTTTAATGCTAAGAGATTAGAAAGAAAAGAGATTTCTACATTAGTGTAATAGGAACTGGTTATGCTTGTTATACAATAAACAGTAGTATCTTTTGTCCCTATGACACATGTGTTTTGACTTACCCTATAGGCACATCTTATAAACAAAAACAAATGTTCTAATAATCCCCATTTCATTATTTCCACACAAATTCCTAGAAAGCAATGAGGAAACGGGACCAGAGAAAGTGAGAAGCTCAATACCTGTGACTCATCAAAGATTCAGGTTTGTCAGAACAGCCTATGTTGCCCTTAAGTCTCCCCTGGAATGATTTCTCCTTCATGGAACCAGCCCCATCAGTGTTCCAATCCCAGGATTTTTAATTCCTATTCTCATGTAAGGGCAGATAGGGGGGAATGGATGTGGGTGCTGACAGCACAGTGGACAGT
>NW_008474556.1:0-1284 GCF_000622305.1 Nannospalax galili | reverse complement strand
CCAGGGATTAAGAATGGGCTCTGCTCAGAAAGTGATAGGAATGTGTCTACGGACACATGGATAATTTGTTATAAACCAAACAGGGTGAGGGAGCTCCTGGCAAGCATGCAGGACACAGGCTGCCTAGAGCTGGGAGGGAATCCAGGTGACCAAGAATAACAGGGCTTGGAGAAGCACAAGGCCAGTAAGTGTGTGAAAAGTCAGATGCTACCTATCATACCAGCCCCAGCCATGTAGACCAATGGTTTGAGCAGAGTTTGGAGGGGGTCATATCACCTCCAAACCTGACCTCTGAGAGCAAGTCCTGTGACTCCCTAAAGGGTGTGAGGTAGGTGTCATGGTGGGTCTCACCTGCAGCCGCTCGTGGACGGGTTGTGCTGGGGCTCCGTCATCATCAACCTGAAGGCATCAGGGCTACAAGAGGAGAGGCCAGGTCTCAGATCAGTACTTCATACATTTCTCGTACCCAGCCAGGAACACAGGCTAGGGACACCACAGCACAGACTTAAGAAAAAACTAAACCTGAGGCACTTGCCCAGCGTGTCTGAGGTTCTTGGGTGTTACATGCAGTCCCTCCCCTCAAAAAAGTAAGACCAGAGCGCAGAGTCTCCGGATCTTAGGAAAGACCTGAGGGGTGGACCAGAAGGAGCATTGTCTGTGACCTGTCCATGGGAGCGAGCAGCCACAAGGATCTGACTGGCATCAGGTACACAAAATACAAAGATGACCACTGTACCATCACGTAGAAGGTCGAACCCTAGTGAATATTAGTTACTAGGTTAAGATGGTCTGAAATCGTGAAAGCCTTGGTAATTGCAACTTGAAGATGGAAAAGCCATCTAGTCACCAGGAGACAGGAACTTGGTGGAGGCCTTCTGTGCAGATGGAGCCTGGCCGGAGGCCGAACCTACCTCGAGTGGGTGTCAGAAGGTTCCACCAGCATCCGTAGCTCTTTCCCGTTGTCGTCACAGTCGCTACCCTGCGAGTCCCGCCCCATGGAGCAGTTTTCATGTCCACTGGAGCCACTGCTCATGTCCACATCTTCCTGGAGCACAGCCTGGCTGGGCTGAGGCTCCACTGACTCCTTGGTGGGGCTACCGGGACTGGGGGAAAAGTTCGAGTATCCATTCATGTCGGGCTCTGGAGTGAAGCTGGCAAAGGAGAAGACTGTGGTCAGATGTTAAAGGCACCAGTAAAGCCATGTTGGCACACATCCTTAGTCCCAGCACTCAAAAGGCAGAGGCAGGAGGCTCTCTGTGAGATCAAGGCCAGCCTGGTCTACAT
>NW_008474555.1:0-1284 GCF_000622305.1 Nannospalax galili | reverse complement strand
TTAAAAAAAATTTTTTTAAATATATTTATTATTATTGTGGGTATGTCCATGATGCGAGTGTCTATGTATTGGGACACATGTGACAAGGCACACTCATGGAGATCAGAGGACAAGTTTTGGGAATTGGTTCTCTCCTCCTACCTTTGCATAGGTTCTGGGGATTGAACTCACATTGCCACACTTGCACAGCAGGCACTTTTACTGGCTAAGCCATCTTGCCAGCCCCCACAAGCATTTTCAAACAAATATGCATAATTCACGTATAAGGGAGGCAGATTGTCAAAAGGCTCTTATTTTCCTATGATATGTGCACAGATAAAGGCAGAGTTCTACAGTCATTTCCTAGTCTCTCCCCAAGAACAACTTGTTGTCCTGAAAAGTTTAGATAAGAGACAAAAGTTCACACAGGCTCCATCTCCTACATGCACCCAGGGAAATAAATGTTACCTTACCCTCCCCCAAGGCTTGTTTCAAGGCAAGCACATCATTCCTTTGTAATCGGCACAGTTTTTCCTGGGGGGTGTCTTTCTCTGTTGTAGGTCCCACGCAGTGACAATTGTTAGTGAAGGCATAAACTTTCATTAGGTAGAATATCCATGTTTACTTACTTTTCTTTCTGCTGTTGATATGTAACTCCTCTTTGAGTTTTTACTGTTACATTGTTACAGAGAAAGTGAAACTGTCAGTCTTGATTCCCAGAGTCCTTGATGTTTGCATCAAACTTCATGTTCATTCCCTGACTGTCAGGACAATTGGTGTTTACACTGTGTTGAAAAGGCGACATTGCTGGACCCTGAAACTGCTGTCACCAGGCAACAAGCATCTAGAACAGGCTGCTTGCCCCACCGACTGGCACCAAGACCCAGCCCTTGTATAACAGTAACTTTTGCCCAAATTCCAAGTTTGCTTGCTAGTGGTTCCCCTCTTTTTCAAGAAGGCACTCAGAGCCACTGAATGATTGATTGGCATGTCCCCTGCACCAACTATGAGGTAGATGACGGTTTAGGTACAGAAATTAACCGTCAGGCTCAGCACTTAGCAAAAAGGGAAGGGAAACTGGCTATACTTGCATACTCACAGCTCCGTCAAAAATAGATGAATTAATATAGTTTTGTTTGTTTTGATTGAGACATAATTTTGCTCTGCAGCTTTGGCTGGCCTTGAACTTGTGATCTTTCTGCTTCTATCTCTGAAGGATTACAGGTATATGCCACCACGCCCCGCTAATATATAAGTTTTTAAATGCCATTCTGTGTGTATGTGTGTGTGTGTGCACACGTGTGC
>NW_008474554.1:0-1284 GCF_000622305.1 Nannospalax galili | reverse complement strand
ACATGTGCACACACATGAACGTACCCATGAACACATACCTATGAACACATGAAAACCCATCCACATGAACATACATGAACACATATCCCCAGGAACACACAAAAACACACCCACATGAACATACATGAACACACGAGCACATACTGCCATGTGAACAAATCCCCATGAGCACACACATGAAAGCATCCACATGAACATAATGATCATACACATGAACACATCCTCATGGACACACATCCCCATGGATGCACACATCCACATGAACACACACATGCCCATGAACACACACTTATGAACACATACATGAATGTTGGGTCAGAAGAAATTGATCTGGATGGAACCCCTTATAACTGGTGTTTTTATTTAGAAATAAAAACAAGTTAGTTCCCTGTAGTTAAATTTGGAATGATTCAAGCAACAGAATAAGTCATGCTGCATTGAATGGTTGGCTTACCCTAAATATAAAATAAAGGCTCATGAATCCACACTGAAAAAAATGGTGTTTCATTTATATAAAATAGATGGGGTAGAAGAGACAAATCGTGAAAGAAATGTTCTGAATAGCTAGAAATGTGCCTACTCCTACCTCTGGTAGACTTTAAGTCTCTTCTGCTTACGGATGGGTTACTCTAACTCTATTTATGGATGGGTTACTCTACTGCTTATGGGTGGGTTACTCTAACTACTGCTTATGGATGTGTTACTCTAATTCTGTTTATGGGTGGTTACTCTAACTACTTCTCTTATGGGTGGGTTACTCTAACGACTTCTGCTTATGGGTGGGTTACTCTAACTACTGCTTATGGATGGGTTACTCTAACTCTGTTTATGGGTGGGTTACTCTAACTACTTCTCTTATGGGTGGGTTACTCTAACTACTTCTGCTTATGGGTGGGTTACTCTAACTACTTCCAAAAGTAGAGTATGGAATGATCATAACATTACAGAAAGTAAGCCTAGCTGCTCCTGTCATAGCCCAGTGCTGAGAGTTAACATTGCAATACCCTGTGGTAGACACACACCCCATAGTACATATAGGTAATTTACCTACGTGATATTCTTTTCTCTAATCCCCAACAAAATCCCAGATACACCCAGACAGAAGACACTCTATAGGAAACATGTGAGCAGTACTCTTCAAGATTATGAAGGCTGGGCTGGAGAGAGGGCTCAGCGGTTAAGAGTACTTGCTGCCCTTCCAGAGGCCCAGGGTTTGGTTCCCAACATCCATGTCAGGCAGCTCACAGCTGCCTGTAACTCCAGCTCCAGGGGATCTGACTTCTG
>NW_008474553.1:0-1284 GCF_000622305.1 Nannospalax galili | reverse complement strand
TCTGCCAGGAGCTGCCTTTCATCTTTCCAGTGTGAAATTCCCTTTCTCAGGCATCTTGTGATGGTTGAGCAGACAAATTTTTGAATGTTTTGCTTTCAATACATTCCTGTTCCTCTGGGCAGAATGGCATTATAGGGCATTGAGTTCTTGTGTCACCAGTGCTACTGACAAACTGAGAGAGATGAAGATATTTGAGCCTTGCTTCCACATCCACACAGTAAGACTAATATTGTCCTGCATATGGCACAAGGTATGGTCATAGTAGCTCATACTTTAAAGACTAAATCATTGTATGGCAACTTTTATCTGACTACTGTGTTTAATTACTAGGCTTGAAATCTTCTGTGGGCAAGACCTATCATAACACATTTGTCTACACAATCTAGGTCTTAATGTGCATCTAATAAATGTTAATGAAGGTGGAATTGGTGAATGAAAATATGGGTTTGTGGAAACAATTAGAGATAACCAGATTGGATATTTATTTACCTACCCCAGTAAATCTTGGATAATCTGCCCTGGGGAGGTATTTTTGTGCTTATTTAATATTAATATGCCTTTAATGATCATAGGACTCCCTAAAACTTTACCAAAATGCAATAATCAGATTTATTATCCTTTAATGTGATAATCATGTGTTTTAATTACTTCAGTAGAATGCTGGCTTAATTACCACATGTAGTAAATGTTCTATGATGAAAGATTTGGGTTCCATGTAATGATCATAAGACTCCCTAATACTTTACTAAAATGCACTAATCTGATTTATTATCTTTTAATGTTATAATCATGTATTTCAATTACTTCAGTAGAATGTTGGCTTAATTATGACATGTAGTAAAAGTACTATGATGAAAGATTTGGGGGTCCATATAACCAATGATATAACTTGGCATGGTGCAATGCCTTTGTTTCTAGCACTTTTGAGGCTGGACAGAAAGTCTAGATAGAGTTCAATCCCAGCCTGGGCTATACTAAAGATGTGTGGCTAGCCTAGACTACTGTTCTGGTTAGTTTTTGTCAACTTGACACAAACGAGAGTCATCTGGGAAGAAAGAGTGTCAACTGAGGAACGTCCTATATCAGACTGGCTATAGGCGTGTCTGTAAGACATGTTCTGTTCATGATTGCTTATTGATGTAGGAGGGCCCAGTCCACTCTGAACAGTGCTGTCCTGCAAGGGTGAGCCTGGGCTGTAAGAAGCTTGGACCAGAAAAGTAGTTGATTGTTGTGAGCAGAGCTTAACAGGCCAGTCTAGTAGACACCTGGAAGAAAGTAGTGCTG
>NW_008474552.1:0-1284 GCF_000622305.1 Nannospalax galili | reverse complement strand
CAGATGTCTCTATTTCAGTTCACACACAGAGGACCCCTGGGCCTGTCAATGAAACCTCTTTGCCACTGGGATTCCGGGTCCCTTTTCCTCCCGTTTCCTCAAGAATTTTATGTTTTCATCACTTTTGACTCTCAGTTTCTTTCTTGCTAGGACTTTCTTTATGGAAACTCTGAAATCGACTCTAATATTTTCCACTTGAAATAAACATATGAAATTTCAAGTCTCCCTTTCCTTCCAGTGAATGTTGTACCTGACTGTTCCCTCCCAGAAGAGTTTCTTGAAGCAACTGACTATATGACCTTTGCATTTCTCACCTGCTCTCCAAGATTGGTGCGCTCTGTTACCCCCAGCATGGGCATGGGGCCGGCGCCTTGAATGGGACTCTGAGCTCAAAACTGCCTCCCTGTGCCAGGGGCTTGATTCTTGGTGGTGGTCCTTTTGAAACTGATTTGTGATTTTATCTTCAGTGCTTTGCAAGCAAAGTCTCTTTGTCTGGAGTAGAGAAACTGTAATGGAGAAAATAGCAACGAAGAAGGTGACGCCACTGCCTCACTCATCACACCGCAGGACACAGCAGAAGTCCCAGGGGGAGCTGGCAGGTTCACAGATTTTGAAAAAAAAATTTTTTTTCAGATTTCTTGACACCACTGGACATGTGGTAAGCCATTGCAAGTTTGTAAATCGCTATGTGACCCTGAAGCTCATTCTTCTGAAGCAAGTGGGGCCAGCTGGGTCCAATTTATCAAACAGTAGATCCTGCTTCAGATATCACATTTCGCTGCAGAGGCCTGCAGCCTTAAAGCACTCTGTGGTGTAGCCCCAAGTAGCTTTCCTTCCTTGTTGTTTGGGCCAGTGGCTCCTTGCCTGTGTCGATGACTGCTGTTACTCTCCTCCAAGGTGGGGGAACTAGTCACTTGTAGGTGGGATTCACAGGTTAGGATACTACATGGGTGTTGTCCACCCCCTCCTCAACCTGTGCATGAACGCAAAGAAGGTGGGACCAGGGTCGCACTGTGCGCCTTGGGTGCTGACAGCGACGTGGTAAGGCACAGTGGCAACCTGAAGGAGCTGCGTCCTCCTGCCAGTGCTGGGGACATCTGTGCAAGGAGATTGCAGCTCCTGGGGGACTGCCAATATGCTACGGATAAGGTTTCTAAAGGGGTTATTTCTCTGTCTTTCACTTCCTGCACTTCGTTTTGCACCAGGCCTGAAGAATTATGTAGCTGGCTCTGACCGGAAATTTCTGTCTTATCTACTACCTTGACTTTAACTCTGTCCACCACC
>NW_008474551.1:0-1283 GCF_000622305.1 Nannospalax galili | reverse complement strand
CCTGGGATGTCTCAGGCGCAGTAGCTCACAGGAAAGGCTCAGTGAGGCTGGTGGGTCAGGTCATGGTTTGTGACAATAGAGTACCAAGAGAGGTCAGCAAGGAAGGGCCGATGCAGAGCCTCCAGTAAGGCCACAGGAGGCATGTGTGACCAGAGGTGGCTTTGATCTCTCTAGTGGCTAACCTTCAACCAAGCACAGGCTTAACCAGAGCACGCTGGACTTAGAAGCAGCCTCCCACCAGAAGGCACAGCTCAGTGGGCATGGCTAACCCTTTACTACAGACTATGACAAAGACTCTGCACTTGAAATGCTTCATGGATGTCCTGTTCTGGAAGTTTCCCTCCTCATCTCTCCTGGTCAGCAGGAAAGATTGTTGCAAAGGCCTCAAGAGACAAGGAAGGAGCAGCCTGGTATGCTCTGCCTCTGTGGGTGCCAGAGAGGATGGACCAGACCACGACAGCCTCCCAGAACCCTGCTGCCATCGCCAGTGGAGCTTGGCCAACCACCCACCAGTAGAGGCCCCTTCCCATGCTTTCCTGCCCCCTTGTGACCAGAGCCTTGTGGCTGCTTCTCCCTGGCAGGTCCCACTGTCCCTGCCATGTGCCAGCCACTATCAAACCACTCCAACAAACCCTTGGGCTCTTAGGGAGCGTGAGCCAAAGCCCAGCTTCTGGCATACTGCACCAGCCCCAGAGCATCTGGGTCCGATCTGGAAAGTGGGCAGCAGAGCCACCATGTGGCAGGTTGGGAATCACCTGGCTCAGTGCAGGGAAGGCTCCTGCAGGCACCGGCTACAACCCAGTAAGTGCCAGCTCAAGACTGGTGCCTTCCACTCAGCCCAGCTACTTTGAAACTACATTCAGGAGGGGCTGGAAAGATGACTCAGTGGATAAGAGCCCTGGCTGCTCTCATGGAGGACCCAGTTCGACTCCCAGCACCCACAAGGCAGCTAACAACCATTTGTAGTGTAACTCCAGTTCCAGGGGATCCCACACCCTCTTCTGACCTCACAGGCACTGCATGACAACAGTGCACTGACACACATTCAGGCAATACACTCATACACATAAAATTAAATATTTTTTAAAAACCATTCAGGGCTGGAGAGGTGACTCAGCAGGTAAAGGCCCCCCTTGCCAAGTATGACCGCCTGAGTTTTGTCCCCAGGACCCAAATGGTGGAATGAGAAAAGCTGTCCTCTGACCTTTTCACACAAAACCACCAACCCCCCACCCCCACAAATGCATGTATGCAAAATAATGTAATTTTTTTTTTTTTTTTTT
>NW_008474550.1:0-1283 GCF_000622305.1 Nannospalax galili | reverse complement strand
TTCAGAGCTCAGCTTGTCTGGGTTCACTAGCATAACAAAAGTGAGTTCTCCAGCCCTTCCTGTGAGTGCTTGATTTCTCTGCTGCCTGATTTCCTGTAACAAGGGCGAGCCTGGAACCATGGGGACAGCAGGACTTCTGCCTCCCAGCTACAGAAAAGTTGGAGTAGCTGAGCGCGCAGGAAGTGTGAGAGCAACAGGACTGCCACCTCCTTGCATGACAAAGCTACCTTCCCATGTGTGTGGGTCTCCCAAGCTGGACCATGAGTCCTTGGAGATAGAAGCTGTGTACTGTTCATCCTTGTACCCTGGCCTCCAGCACAGGGTAGAGGCAGCCTGTGCCATGTCTGGCAGACGAAGGAGGGGGGTCTCTTCTGGAGTCTGGAACTTAGGGTAGGCGAGCACTCAAGCATGTTGCCTCATGTTGGGAGACATCATCAGATTTCCCTGTTTCTACAAGGGGTCCACGGTGCCAGGACACATTGTGGCTTCTCTTCTGCTTTGAGACCTCACCTCATGCTCGCTGTCCAATCTGAGACTCTTTTGATAGAAGCTGGCTGTGCCACACCTAGCCAGGTGTATCATCCCCTGAAGGAGGTGCAGGATGGACATCCCTCATTGTGAGGGAAGCATCCAAATCCCTTGGCAGAGGTCCCCAGGCTGGGCCAGTCCCTTAGTCTCGCTGATGGAGTGGTTCATTTTGTGCTGGTCTATCTTGTGGGGCAGAGCATGGAGGAGTTTCCTATGGTCATTTGTGAGCTGTCACCACAGAATTGCTACTCTAAATCCATTCTTCTACTCAACCCCTCACATTGTGTTGATTTTCAAATTCAAAGAAAGCACCCCATGAACATCTAGATGCTTCTCTGAGCACAGTCTCCTATCTCGGGTAGTTCCGTTTTCATGGGAAGTGGGCAAAAGGTCACGGTTCAATGTAGTGGCTGAGCAGTGGCTCTCAGTGGGAAGAACACACCACTGAGGATATTTATCCATGCCTGAAGATAATTTTAGTGACAATGGGATATGTTAGTCAGCTTTGTGTCGCTATGACAGAATGCCAGAGATCCGCTATAATAAGGCGCCCCCTAATCTCCAGCATCTCAGCTGAGTTTCCTATTGAATTCATGACTTTGGTTCTTGGTTCATGGTTTCAGAGGTTTGACTCCGTGGTCACTTGGTTGTGAAGCAGCATAGGGAACATGGCGGGAATACCTGGTAATGGGGCTGCTAACCTCATTGCAGCCAGGAAGCAGATAGATGATAGATAGATAGATAGATAGATAGAT
>NW_008474549.1:0-1284 GCF_000622305.1 Nannospalax galili | reverse complement strand
GTTAGAGTCTGAGAAACATTGGTGGCTTGTCTTTCCGGGGAGTCTAATCTTGGGGCCATATTGTCTTGGAGTGGGTGGTTCTTGTTGAGCTGACAGGGAACAATCAATGAGGAAGGCATCGGGCTACAGGTTAGTTCTGAACACAGTTAATGTTCTTACCATCTAATAGATTTTCTTGAATAAGCGTTTCTCTGCTGTCCACCATTAGGACAATTTCTAGAGGTTCAAAATGTTTCTTTATTCCCCTTATTTTTTAAAAGACTTGTCACTCTTAATGACTGCTTCCCAGAGAGTAGGCCCACCAGGGTTTTCACCTGCCATGCAGGGAACAGGGCTTCTTTGTAATATTAGTTTTAATGCTGCATTTAATAATGAATATAAACATTGAGCACCTTTCAAAGACTTATTTACATCTTTTGCTCATTTTTGTTGAGTTGTTTGATTTTTTAAAAATAATTGGCTTTAGTAGGCGTTCTTTAAAGTGTCTGTTAATGAGCACAGGGTTTAGTATATGCAGTACAGTATCTTCTGTTAGTTTGTGACTTCCTTTTTCTCTTAATGATGCATTTTAACCAAGAGAGGACTCTAGCTTGATGGTGTCCGGTTATAATGCTGTAATGGTCAGTGTTGCTTTGTATCTTTTGGAAGAAATCTTTACCTTCCTAGAGATCCTGAAAATACTCTCGTTTTCCTTTAAAAGCTTTCTATTTCACAATTTTTCTTCTAGGATCTGTCTTGAATGTTTCTCTGTAAAGTGGGATTCTCGTTACTTCCCACAAGGAACACTATTTATTTAAAGAAATCTTGTACTTACTGAAATTTACTTTTATCTTCAATCATGTGAGCATTTGTGTGTGTCGTTTCTGGACTCTGTCTTCTTCCAGCAGTCTGTGTGAGTAGTCTTGGACTTGGGCTGTATTATCCTTAGTTACCATTACTCTGTGCTATACCTTAAAACCTGATGTGTCCTAAGAGTTTTGGTTTTTGAAATTTCTTTGGCTGTTTTAGGGCCTGTGCACGCCTACCTAAATGTTTGCCAACTGACATATGCACACATGCGTATCGGCATGTGTGATTGCTGTTTGGATTTTGATCAAACTGTATTGATTTTACAAATCAATAAGGAATATTCAGACATTTTAATAATGCTGAGTCACCTGATGTATGATATGGTTTATTTCTGTAATTATTTTAGTACTCGTTGATGATCTCTGCAATACTTCATAGTTTTCCTTGTACTTTGTACGTATTTAATTTGATCAGTACCTATACATGTGGTTTTTT
>NW_008474548.1:0-1283 GCF_000622305.1 Nannospalax galili | reverse complement strand
GTTCTTCAAAGTCGGTGTCGGGTCTGCGCTTCCGGATTCAAACCGGAAACCAGCGGTGTCCTTGGTCATGAAGTCCATGTCGTGTCGGTCACCGGTGGCCTGACGACGGAACACCCGTGAGGACGGCCGTGCACAGACGTTCACTTAGTGCAGCACCGCTGGAGGCCTCTGCCCGGAAAGCCAGCACTTCAGGGCTCTAACACCCGGCGGTGGAAGCCGGTTTTCTCTGCTTGGCTCCGCGGCTGCCATCTAGAGGGCAGACGCAGCACAGCGGCCGATGAAGCCGCTCAGTCGGTGCTGAGCCGAGTCCACCCCATGGGCCTCCCTGGGTATCTGCGGCAGGTAGTGTGCCCACCACGCGCTCCCATCTACCGCGGCCTACTGCTTCCCTCGGCCTTTCCTGCCCCCCAGCGTCCTTCCTCTTTCTTTTGGTTCATTTCCATGGGCTCTCGGGCCGGAAGACGGGACTAACGCAGTCCTGCTGAGCACCATTGTGAACCACCGGGAGCCTGGAACTTTCTCGGTCTCCCTCACGCCTCAGTCTGCTTTCCCTTTTCTCATGATCCACCAGGAAGCCTCTCCAGAAACAACAGGCTGTGTCACCCTGTTGAACCTTCTTGCCTCCGACATAGTGAGTCAAAAGAAACCTCATTTCTTTGAAAGTATACAGCCTCAGGGATTTTGTTAGAGTAACAGAAAACAGACCACACAGTGAGCCTGCAGCTGCCACCTCATCTGATTTTAAGTAGGGATGGCTTGGCTTGAGCACGTTAAGGCCCAGGTAGCAATAGAATCGCACATTTGGGGGGATTTATCTTAGCAGTCCCATACCTGGCATTCAGGAAGATGTTGCTTTTACTCCAGTGATGACATCACAGGAGACCTCAACATCAGTGCACAAGAAGGCACTCCCCAGGAGCCCCCACCTGGCCCAGACCTGTCCTAGTAGAACACCTGCTCTATTAGAAACCTTAGTTTGTGGCTGTTTACGTTTCTGCCCTCACTGAGCTGTAAGCCTCGGAAGGCAGGAACCATTTGTTGCAACCCCTACGGCGTCCTACGGGTGTTTGTGAAAGAATACATGAAAAATATTATATTAAAAAATGTGTTTCTCCTGTTCCCGAGAGTTTAAGGTGGGGGCTGGATTGATGCTCCGCGGTTAAGAGCACTGGCTGCTCTTGCGGAGGCTCTGGGTTCAGCTCCCAGCACCCACATGGCGGCTCTAGTTCCCGGGGATCTGACACCCTCTTCTGGCCTTTGTGGGCATCCGTGCAATGCACATA
>NW_008474547.1:0-1283 GCF_000622305.1 Nannospalax galili | reverse complement strand
TAACTTCCCACTGCCTCCCTGCTTCCTCTGTGCCTGACCTTAGACCTTCCCTCTCATGCAATTGAAGCTGACCAATTGGGTGGGAGGGGTGACTCTCCCTCTGTCTACCAGGTCTGTTAGGATTCAGACTTTTAGTTGTTACTGGTTCTTTGAGAGGATACGCCTATCTAACATATACACACACACATACACACACATTAAATAAATAGTAACAAAATGTGAAAATGAAATTGCATTGTAAAATAAAATATAATTGCAAAAATATAAAATAAAATTGTACCTTGGATGTTTTTTATTTTCTTTTTTCTATTTACTGGAAAATTGCATTAAAAATTTCTTAAGTCTTTCTTTTGTCTAATTGCTATAACTAAGACCTTGAGCACCATATTGATGTTCAGGTTAGTTTTTGTCAACTTGGTACAAATTAGGGTCACCTGGGACAAGTGAACAACACCTGAGGAATTTTCCACCATCAGATTGTCTTTTGGACCTGTCTGTGAGGCATTTTCTCAAATGCTAATTGATGTAAGAGGGCCCAGCTCATGGTAGGCAGTGCCATCCCTAGGCAGGTGGGTCTGGGCAGTATAAGAAAAGTAGCTGAGCAAGCCAGGGGAAGCAAATCAGTAAACAGCATCCCTCCACAGTCTCTGCTTCAGTTCCTGCTCCAGCTTCCTGCCTGGAGCTCTTGCTGTGACTTCCCTCAATGAGAGACTATAACTTGGAAATGTAAGTTGAAAAAATTCTTTCCTCCCCAAGTTGCTTTGGTCATAGTGTTCAATCACAGCAACAGAAACCAAACTTTGACAACTGAATAAGATATAGGAGAATGGAGAGCCTTGCCCCTCCTTGATTTTAGAAGAAATGCTCTTCTTAGTTTGTCTCAATTTAGTATAATGTTTGCTATAGGTTTGTTGTATATAGCCTTTATCATTTTGAAGTATGCTCCATCCACTCCTAATGTCTCTAAGACTTTTATTATGACAGCGTGTAGAACGTTGCCACATCCCTTTTCAGCATCAATTGAGACGATTATGTGGTTTCTGTCCCTAAGTTTGTTGTATAGTGTATTACATTTATCCATCTACATATGTTGAACTAACCTCGCAGCACTGGGAAGAAGCCCATGGTCAAGATATATGATAGTTTTAATCTGATCCCAAATTGGGTTTGCAAATATTTTGTTGAGGAAATTTGCATCTATTTTCATTAGAGAAATTGGTCATTAGTTTTTCTTTTTCTTCCTTCCTCGCTCCCTCCCTCCTTTCTTTCTTTCTTTTCTTCTT
>NW_008474546.1:0-1283 GCF_000622305.1 Nannospalax galili | reverse complement strand
AAAAAGCCCTGCTAATAAAGCTGGTTGCATTTTTCCCTGGAAAACTCCCTTCCCAGCATCCCCCATGATGGGCTTCCCCGGCCGTGTGCCTGACAACACACCTCCCTGATAAAGCTCTGCCCAATCTTGTATGCTCTGCAGTAGGTATCCAACAGCATATGAAGGCTCCCCTCGAAACGATCCTCTCCCAAACTCCAGGGAAGCTTTGGTAGAATAGGAGGGTTAAGGATTTACCACAGCCCCTGGCTTGCTCACGTTAATAAAAAAGGAAGATTTTACCTGGACTGAGAGTTCTCCAAACTCCACAAACATCAGAATGTGTTCTTGGAAGGAGGCACCCCTAAGGAACATGAGGTGGGCCGTTTTGATGCCATATGTGAATGAAAACAGTTGTAAAACGTGATGCTGATGCTCAGTTTTGGTGACTTGAGTAACATCCCCCACCATATGGCATTTCGGGGGTTGGTGTATATCCCTGAACAAGTTTCCAAAAATAGCCTTGTGGCTGATACCTAATTACACTTGCTAGCAGAGCCATTCTTCATGTGCAGATAAGTTTGTCTAATCGGCAGGATCTTGCAGCTCCAAGGGTTTTGGCAAAAGAGAGAGCTGAGGGGGGATTGCAGAATTCGCTCAGCATGCGGCTTGCTGTCATTACCACAGTGATAAATTGGCGGGTTTTGGCCAGGATTCCTGGACACAGTCCCCTTGCAGAGGTATGGAAGAGATGAAACAGAAACAGAGAAGTCTCTCCTTGAGGCAGGAGATAGTCTGTGAGGGAGGCAGGGAGTCCAGGCTGGGGCATGACCCAAGGAGCAGGAAGCAGAGCTTGGAGAGCCTTCCCACCAGGAGGACTTTGGTCATCAGCAGTTTTCCTCCGGTAACTTACAGCACTATATACTAGAAAAATTGTTTCTTTGGATCTGATCCATCAATCTATGGACTGGGTAGTAGTGAGGGCACTCCAAGCCTGCACCCATTCCCAGGAAATCTCTGGAGAACACCCAGGCCCAGGGTGGGAGTGGTAGGGGTGCGGTTTCTTTGGAACTAAGTAGTTCATAGGAAAAAGCATTAGCACCATGGCGAAGCACAACTGATTTTGTATTGTACTGTCACAGCAATTCGGAGGCGACAGAACTCCCTAAGCCTCACGCTTGGTGTTGCACATAAGCTAGTTTGAGATCACGCTAAGTGGAAGCTGCTCACTGGTCCTGAGGAGAGCTCTTCACGTAGGATTCTGGTAGCATGGCGTTCGGCTGCTCTTGGGACTTCTATTTTTTTTT
>NW_008474545.1:0-1276 GCF_000622305.1 Nannospalax galili | reverse complement strand
AGAGAGAGAGAGAGAGAGAGAGAGAGAGAGAGAGAGAGAGAAACAAACACAAAACAAAACCAAAACAAAACCTTTCAACATTATTGAGCACATTTTAAATAGAAATCATTCTACAATTCATAGCACTTCCTGGACCTTACCAATGGGGCAAGTGGATCATAAATGAATTCCCTACTGACCTCAAGATTGTCAGAGTAGGTCACTTAAGTTCACAGTCCTTTATCACAGGACATCAGGCATGGTCCTAAGTTAATGGGAACCAACCTGGGAAGACTCAATAGAAGGTATCCTCTGAGATCCCAGTAACTCTGGTCAGCAGATGTCGACATCATGACAGTCAGATGGGCCCACCATGACTAAGCTCTGAAGTTCTGGGAAAGAATCCCATTTGCCTCCTTCAGACTTTAGCCTTGGCAGGTGACCACAGTTACACCCAGAGTTGCAGACGGGCTGTTGCACAGTTCTGTAGGATGTGTGTTTCTTTACTTGACTGGTTGTAACGTGTGTCATTTTCTGCCCACCACCTGGTGAAAGAGAAGACTGGGTCCCTTTCTAAGCATGCACTTGCAGTATAAAAGGAAAGCTTCCAACTACCAGATTTATCTGAACACAGGAAAAGAAAATGGCCCTGGCCCCAAAATACCTGAGTACTACACTCCAGAGCGGGCTCTGCCTTCAAGACTAAGGATACTTATAAATATAATAATGCCTACCCTTGACTTACATGCATAATTAAAGTAATAAATGTGTTTTAAAATATTAAAAATAATTCAAAAGCAAAGCTGAAGGAATAGCTCAGTGGGTAAAGGCACTTACCACCAAGCTTCACGACTGCAGTTCAATCCTAATAACCCACGTGGAGAAAACAGAGAACTGGCTCCCACAAGTTGTCTCTCATTTCCACAGGCACACGTGGCACTTGCACATACCACACACACCCTCCACACAGAACAAATAAATGTAATAAAAAATATAAAAAGATAGTCAAAACTATACTACAAATTACATATTCAATATACTTTTAAAAATCTTACAGATTGGGACTGGGGAGATGACTCCATTGGTTAAATGCTTATCACACAGGTATGAGGTTCTAAGTTTGGATTCTAGCAGCCAAGCCGGAAGCCAGACCAGATAATATGTGTCTGTAATCCCAGCACTGGAGAGATGGATTTCAGGAACTTCCTGGCCAGCAAAACTAGCCAAAATAAGGTGAAGAATGACTAAGAAAGACACCTAACTTTGACCTCTGTCCACCACACACAGGTACACACAT
>NW_008474544.1:0-1283 GCF_000622305.1 Nannospalax galili | reverse complement strand
CAGCTAACAACTGTCTGTAACTCCAGTTCTAGGGGATCCGACACCCTCTTCAGTCCTCTGTTGGCATTGCACGACACAGTACACTTACCCACATGCAGGCATAACACTCATAAAATAAAAATAAATTTAAAAAAACAAAAGCAAGAAGAAACCTTTCCTTTCCAGGGAGTCAAGTTCTAGAACACATTATCTTAAGACAAGACTTGGGAACATAACAAAGGTAGAAATATGACGAGTCCATCTTTCTGACACCAGCTGCAATTTAAACACCAGTTGTGGAGGCGTAACTGATTTCTCAGTGTTTCAGGGACTTTGCTGAGGTAAGAAAACTTCATAACAGAACGGTGTGCAAACAAGAGTACCATGTGCGCAAACACGTCATGTAGTCACTCAACTGGTCTGCTCTGATGTCTATCCTGACCCTTCCAGTGTCTAATATTTTATAGTGAGCGGTAGCTGCTGGCCATGACCAGCTTCCCTCGGGCACTCAAGGTGGGCATCACAGGTGGCACTTCCCGCTTAGCCTGGGAGCAGCTTCAGTTTCCTGCACAAGGGACTGGGATCTAGCTCAGTGGTAAAGATTTGCCTAGCATGACAAGGCCCTAGTTTCCATCCCCAGAAGAGCTATCTATTATTAGTATTATTATTACTCTTATTATTACTATGCTCAACAATTTCTATCCATCATGACTGGATCTGAGTTGCCTAGGAAACATCTTGGCCAACCTGAGGTGATGCCTCTACCTGTGGAGACGTCTCCCTGATGCAAACACTGCCCAGAAGGAAAGTCCCCACCCACGGGCTTTAACACAGAAACACTCAGGTCAGCAGCTCCATCCTTAAAGGGGCTGCAGAGACGTAGGGTCTGAGATGACCAGGCAGGAGTGGAAGCCCTGCTCTACAGGAGGCTACCTAGGTCCAGGGAAGGAGTTTAGGTCCATGTAGGGTGAGACCAAGACAGGAAGAGGAGGACAGGGTGACAGGAAGATTGCTTCACGGTTTGACAGCTGACAGCTGCATCTACAGGACAGAGACCCCAGGCATATCCTGACCACACCCACTCTTTCCCCACATGGACCCACCTGACTATGGTGCTAAGGATTTGTGCATCATCTCAGTTGCTATGGAAACCTCTGGCTGCCTCCAGCAGTGGCATCACAGTTTTAGTGAGCTAAACCATGCAACGACTGTCCACTAGAAATGAAGCCTGGACAGCATGCTAGTGTTGAACGCCGCAGCACAAGCCCTTGTTTTTCAGTAAGGGAGGACTAGTAAACTGCAGG
>NW_008474543.1:0-1283 GCF_000622305.1 Nannospalax galili | reverse complement strand
ATATCAGGGTGACTAGCTGCAGTGACATAATAGTTGTTGTTATAGCAACAGGAATGACAAGACAATACACAAGAAGTGGCTCTGCAGCGTCCCTTCATCACTGGACTTAACAGCAAGCAGGCACTAGATACCACATGTATCTTCAGAGTTACTCTATGGCAAGGCTTAAAATGGTATGATTCAGAGCTGTGATATCAGTAGATGAAGAAAATGGATCCAATCAGGTAGAGTTTTAAAAGTTGATCACACATTTTTTGGTATTCTTAGTCCCAATGATCACTTTAAAATAGTAAGCTGATTTGAGTACATTGAACTCATACCTTCAATATCCTTAGAGTTCACTTTTAATAGTTTTCCTCTCCTGCCTAGTGAAATCTACCTCCAAAATTGAATCTTTTAGAGCAGAAGTGACTGATGCTTTCCCACACGAGACGCGAAATTTATGACTGGCACGGAGCTGCAAGGTAAGCTTCCGAAAGATCAATTGTTGGGTGACAAATTTTCCTCTCTCTTTGGAAATGATTTCCAGGAAAAGGAGAAGAGACGACAGTGAAGACGACGACCACCATTCCTCCCATTCTAAGAGGAGTATGAAGGACCAGGCCTTCCAGGACTCTCAGGACACAGAGGTAGGGAGTATGATCACATAGCTTCTTTATTTCATTCATTGCCTACATCGACACATTCCTATCGATCTCTTCAATGGGAAGAGAACCATCCCAAGATTCTGTCACAAAAGTCTTGTCACTCACGGCAGCGGCTTTGAGTGAGAGCTCGTAAGTGTAATTTTACTTTGACACAAAACAGGGAAGGGAAGCACAAGAAGACTTTGCTAAAGATAACCAGGAGGAATTAGGTTATGGACATTTTCATCCTCTTGCAAGCAGGGAATGAGACTTTTGCCCCCAGCTCCTATGTTTAGGCAGTACATACACTTCACATACATAACAGTATAATTTTTCATTCTGTCTCTTTGGAAAAACTAAAAATGAAATTGTGAGTTGTGCAGGGATTATGAAAGGCCATAAATGTTGTTTACACTGAAGAGGTGACATTTTTTTTTCTGTCTTTTTGAGACAGCTTCTTCCTGTAGCCCTAGCTGGCCTGGATCCTGCTATGTAGACCAGGTTGGCCTCGAACTCACAAAGATGCACCTGTCTCTGCCTCCCAAGTGCTGGGACTAAAGGTGTGTACCGCCATGCCTGGCTAGAGCTGGCATTTGGAATTCAAGAGACTTAACCTTAATGAGTAGTGTTGGGCAGCACAGTATTGTGAGTTGTTTT
>NW_008474542.1:0-1283 GCF_000622305.1 Nannospalax galili | reverse complement strand
ATACGATGACTTCTGATCATACCCACCCCTCAGTACCCCCTTCCAAGTCTTCCCAAATCCCTTTCTACCACGTCTCCCATCCAACTTCATGTCTTCTTTTTATAGCACAGAGTCCAGTTAGTGATTCCAGTAGGCCTGTGGACATGGGGTCATTCACTGGAGGATGGTGGCCTACCGGGGGCTACAGGCCTAAAGTCATCTGAGTCTGTCTCCCAGCAGTCATTAACTGCCCACAGATAGGAGGGGGCCTCATGAGCCTCTTCCCATCCATGCTGAACTGTTAACTGGCTTGATCTTGTACAGGTTTTGTGTAGGTAGCCTCAGGGGCTATGGGATCTGGAGTTCAATGGTCATGTGATTATCTGGAAGCGTTTCATAGCATTTCTCCACAACATCTTTTTCCCCTGTCTTTTGAGAGGAACCCTGAGCCTTGGGTGGGTCATGTAGTACAGCTGTCCCACTCAGGGCTGAGCATTCCGTGGTCACTTTCAGGCAGAGACTTGAGTGGGAAGGAAATGATCAGTGCTGTTGAAGATTCTGGGAAGCACAGCTCTAGTGAAGGACACAGAGGAAACATTTCTCTATTCTGTGCCTCAGGAGAGACCCCTGGGCACAGGGGAAGAGCATCCCCGTGGGGAAGTGCAGCATGCATGTGTTCCAGCCCGGCTCTGCACTTGACCCCGGTACCTAGTCTTTTTGTGTCTCAGTTTCTCCATCTGAAAGATGAAAGGACACAGTTGTCTTTGCATATGGAGAGTAGACACTAGATGACTTTGATCCTTCCTAAGACTTGGAAGATGTCTAAAAGCATATTTTTTGTGTGAAAACTCATTGGCATTTCAGCCTCATTTGGAAATCAGTTCTTTGAAGCTTAATTTCAGTTTTCCTGAGGTTCTCCTACCCACTCTTCGCACAAAGCAAAGCAGCCAGTGTCCCCCACACATATGTTGAGTCTCTCTCTCTCTCTCTCCTTCTTGCTTTCCTTCCTCTGTGGAAATGTCTGCAAGTCTAAGTCACCTCCACTCTGGAGATAAAACCATACCTGTGTCATGTCAGGATGAAGTCATCCCAGTTCTAACCAGAACATGAATTAACTTCCAGTAATCCCCTCAAGGTCCGTGGCTTTTCTTCTGGCTCATCCACTATTTTCACCTCAAGGGCAAAAAATCTGGACCGAGTTTTCTAGTTGAGTCTAAGCTTAGGATCAGATGTTGCTGTACAGACACTATACCACACTATACAAAACGAGGCACTTGATGAAAGATTTTTTTTTTTTTTTTTTG
>NW_008474541.1:0-1238 GCF_000622305.1 Nannospalax galili | reverse complement strand
CACACACGCACACACACAGATTGAGATTCTTCAGGTAGGATTTCCCTGAGAAGAGAAAAGGTGGCTACAGCTCTGCTCAGTTTACCCCACAGCCTCTTTCTCCTGAAGTTTCTTTGTTCCCTGGAAAGATTTCACAAAATATCAGCAAATATCAGTATAATCAAGACAACCAAACCAGATGTGGTGCATGCTTTTAAATCCAGTACATCTTTAATCCCGGGCAGAGGCAGGCAAATCCCTTTGAAGATTCAACAAAGAATCAACAAAACTAAACCACTTCCATTGTTAATAGAGTACTTTTGCATTTTTTGGTTATTTTGTCTTTGGTCTTTTTGAGACGGATCTTCTTGTAGCCCCAGCTGGCCTGAAACTTGGTCTGTAGACCAGGCTGGCCTTGAACTCAATCTGCCTGCCTCTGCCTCCCAAGCCTGGCTTTTGTTTTGTAAATTGAAAGCATCAAGCACTGACTAGAGATTTTCCTAGGTGGTATGTCTGAGCAAAGATGTCTAGTTTATAACTGTAGATTCTAGTGAAAGGAGTGGAGTAAGATTGAAAATTTTGACTCTTTAAAATAATCTATGGGTTATAATTGTGCTTGAGACAATGCCTATCTAATGCTTTTGTCAAATTACACTTCTAACTACATTTGAAGATGTTGTTGGCCATTCCCCATCATGTAAATTGTGCACAGTTCTAGAAAGGCAAAACATAAACTCAAATAAGGAAGCAATTCCAAGATTAATTCATGGATAACTGAGGATTGAAAAGGTCATTTTCATCTTCCACTGTCTTCCACAGCTGGGAGTTGGGCAACTGGTTGAGTTGAGTTACAAACTACAAATAGATTTATTTCTTTTTTCTTTTTTGTCTTTTTGAGACAGGGTCTCCCTGTAGCACAGCTGGCCTGAAGCTTACTGTGTAGACCAGGCTGGCCTTGAACTCACTGAAATCCACCTGCCTCTGCCTCCCAGTGCTAGGAAACTAGATTTATTTCTGAACTGCCCAAAGTTTTCACACCTGAAGTGCAGAGTTCTCTTGCTTCAACATTAGTGACATTTGCCCCTGAATTTGCCTCCCTCAAGTAATCTCAACTTGATTAAAATGTTTTTGTACTGTTATTTAGGATAACAAAATTTAAAACTTGAAACAAGGGAGTTAAATACTCCCTCTCTAAGCACTGGCACATCAGGAACAGAGTGTGTGTGTGTGTGTGTGTGTGTGTGTGTGTGTGTGTGTGT
>NW_008474540.1:0-1282 GCF_000622305.1 Nannospalax galili | reverse complement strand
CAAGAGCAGTCAGTGCTCTTAACCGCTGAGCCATCTCTCCAGCCCCATCAGACATTTTCTCACAGTGGAGAACATTAACTAACACAGAAAATTGATGCCAGATAAATAGGGTCATCACTATGACTACCAGATCTAGTGGTTCAAAGCCTTTGGAGCCAGTGTTTGAGAGGAATTTGGGAAAGTTTAAAGATATAGATTAGACAGGCCATATATATGATAAGAAGAGCTTAATGGGAGATTCTAGAGTGAGCTCAGAAGTCTAGAATGGTTATGAGAATGTGAAAAGTAAAGGTTGTCCTTGTCCAATTTAAGATGGGAACCAGGATTCTATAAGGACTCAGACTGGAGTCCCTTCATGTAACATTGCAGCAAAGAACTTGTCTAAATTTTCTCCATACCCTATGACTTTGAAGGATATTTGATGAGATTAAAGGTGACAGATATGGTCAGAGTGAATATCAAGACAGTTCAGTATTTAGGTTGTGGTATGGCCATTGCTAGCTGTTTTAAATCAAGTTTATAAAAATTATTGTGAGCAAAAATCAGAGCGAAAAAAGGCTGGGGAAATGTAGTTTGGTCAGAAAAGCCTATGTGGAGTTGAGGTTAATAAAGTTGTGGTTTCTGAAAAGCGTAGCACTATTAAAAATAATAATAACTACTATGATGCATAAAGATGATAGGAAAGGCAACCTAGGAGGGCCAGACAGTGTACGGCAGGGTCAGGACACCTGTAGGCTTCTCCTGAGAAGGCAACGCATGAAACAGTGAAGGTGAAGCTAAAGTTGGAAAGGAGACGCTAGGAAGTTTGAGGTGACAGAAACATGAAAACTGCAGGTAGTGAACAAAGCTAACTCGAGAGAGAGAGGCCACGTGGGCTACAACCAGCAATTCCATAGGTGTGGGACGGCCCAAGCCTGTGAAAGCTCATATCAAAGTACTATGTGCCATGAATGCTGGAACTAGACAGGATCTAACATTCATTGTGCTGGCTTCTAATCTTGCTTGCATAAAAACCCTCTTTTCCATGCCCCGTCCTTCACTTTGGGAATAGGAATGCCTACTTTTTGCCATTGTTTATTGGAACTATGCAACTTGTTTAGTTTTGCAGACTCACAACTGCAGAAGTATGCCTTGAATCTAGAAAGAAAATTTGAAGCTGGACTTTTGAGTAGAGCTGGAACTGTTACAACCATGAGTCTTGCATTTTGGAGAGGGACTACATGCACTTAGCATTATAGAATGAACAAGGAGAGGTTAAGGGAGCCACCAGTGTAATTTGATT
>NW_008474539.1:0-1283 GCF_000622305.1 Nannospalax galili | reverse complement strand
CAGTGTGTTTAGAGTGCAGGCACTGAAAGAGACGTGGATTATGTAAAGACATTATTTAAATGGAGCAGAGGTGGATTTTACATACCTTGACTCCCATAGCTGGCATCTATTCCAGACCCATCCCAGGAGTCCACAGCACTGTCCACGCTGGGCACTGTGGATGGGTACATGTCAGAGAGCTTGCCAGGCTTCTGTATTGGGGAGGAGTCTTCCTCACCATCTCCCAGTTCACTTGCGTGGCTGGGGATAGGGAACTTCTTAGGACTTGATGTTGACTGGGCTTTATGGACAGTAAAAGAGGTTAAGTATCAGTGTAAATGTAAGTGAAAAGATCCTCAAATACTCTAGCTAGAGAGTCATTTCCCTGGAAACACATACAGACACTAGCACATTCTTTCAGAGGAGGAAACACACTGGAAATCCTTAATTAGGACTCTCACCCCACTTACCATCTGTCTGTTTCTTAATTTTCAGGGTGACAGTCTCTCCTGCCATCTGTAACAAGTGGATGGCTTCACTCAGAGGCTTCCCCTTCAAGCTGCTGCTGTTGATAGCTAGAATTCGGTCTCCAACGTGGATGGCGCCAGTCCTGAAACACCAAACGAGTAGGGAATATAGACAAAATTGCTACATGTTTCTGGGGATAAATTCCTGACCCACTCACACATTCATAATGATAAAGACTTGGCAAGGTCTCTAGAAGTCACTTCTAGTTTTCTCCTGGGAAATGTTAAAACTGCATCTGTTATGATTACTTTATAGTTTCCAATAAAATTAGAAAAAGTGTTTTAATTACTTTTGAAAATGAACTTGGGCATTTTTTAACTTCGAGAAAGTTGACTCATTTAGTAAACTCTTTAGAAATCCTAAGGAGATGAACTCTGTTGAACAACAAATGCAGCACTCTATGGCAGGGAATGTTCTTGATTTCTACAAGTTTAAAATGCTTAGTACAAGTGGTACTTGGCTCACCATAAGACAGGTTCAAAGAGATAGGGTACACATAGCAGACTGGTACAGCAGGCATCCCCTGACTATGATTCTAAGAATTGAAAAAGGCTGAACAGAAGGATCATTTAGAGCTAAATTTAAGTCTGTCTCTGTTATCCGGTTCAGCTGTGTGACATGGTTACCCTATTTTAACCTCTTTGTTAGTTTTCTTACCAGTAGAATGGGGATAATCATCTCACAGGGAAGCCCCAAGGATTAAATAGGAAAATATATTTATAAGGCTTGGCTTGAAACATGGATATAGAAAATACATCAATTGTGTGTGTGTGTGT
>NW_008474538.1:0-1283 GCF_000622305.1 Nannospalax galili | reverse complement strand
TGTGTGTGTGTGTGTTTTAATGTGGGTGCACATGTGTATGCAGGTACATGGATATGTGTGTGTATGCCTGTGGAGGTTAGAGGTCAAATTCAGAAGTTTTCCTCAGGAACCATCTACCTTAGACAAGGTCTCTCAAGGGCCTGGAGCTCACTGATAAGCTTGGCTGGCTGGCTAGCTAGTAAGCCCTAGAGAACTGTTAGTCTCTACTTATCCAGTGCTGGGATTACAAGTGTGAACCACCATGCCTGGCTTTTTTACATGGGTTCTAGAAACTGAATTGAGATCTCCTGATTGCAGAGCAAGTACCTTACCCCAGCCTCTCTGAGATTTTTCCATGTTGTATCCATCTATAGTTCATTCATGGGCAAGTTCTTTCTGGGAAGAGAGCTTAGCCTCAGTTTCATGTCATTACCCAGAGCAAGACACACAATTGCCGCAGGAAGCTTACATCGCATCCTGTATGTGTTGCTTTTAGGGATTTCAATATATTCTCAAGTTGGGGCCTGGAGAGATGGCTCAACGGTTAAGAGCACTGGCTGCTCTTGTGGAGGACCTGGGTTCAATTCTCATCACCCATATTGCAGCTAACAGCTGTATGTAACTCCAGTTTCAGGGGATCTTATACCCTCTTCTAACCTTCGTGGGCATTGCACAACACGGGTGCACTTACACACATGAAACCAATACAATTATAAAAAAATAATAAATAAAAAAACTAAGTCCATCAGCCATTTTGCGGAAGACATTAAGAAGACATGCTACCCCATAATATTATGTAGGGGAAGATGGCCATCCTTGGATACCTCTCAAAGATGTTCTGTTCTCAGACAGCTTGGTTATATGTCTTACTGTAGATTGCAGGAAGCACACAACCACCACTACAGCAAGGAGACACACCATCTTATATCACATTGGGAAAAGTAACCATATCAGGACTGCCGCTGTGGACACTTGGCGCTCACACAGATCAGCTTCTGATGCACATCTCAGCTCCTGTGGCATGGGGCATGCAGGCACTCCTTCCCCACTCTGCTTTGGTTCTGTTGGTCCCTGTTCAGGCACCAATTCTGTCATGTGCTCTTTCCTGGGGCAGCATGAACAAACATCTATTCAACCCACACAGGGCACCAATGACAGATCAAAGGAACAATTCCACTCAAGTCTAGCTTAGTGACCAGTGAGTTTATTGGGGTGACTTACAAGGAGCATGGCTCATTCAAGGGCAGCTGCAAATCTTTTTTTTTTTTTTTTGGTCTTTTTTGAGACAGGGTCTCCCTGTAGCC
>NW_008474537.1:0-1283 GCF_000622305.1 Nannospalax galili | reverse complement strand
CTTTTGCTCATCTTTTTCTTGAAAGCCTGGTCAATGGCACTTTTAATTCTTGTCAAATAATTACATAAGGCACATAGTATTTGCTTGCATTTCAAAATATGAAATCAGCTCACAGTTTTACATCTTCATGGGACTATGGAAATACTTATACATATATGGAGGTATTTTATGCAAAAGTGGAATCATTTATGCGTTGTGTTCCACAACCCTTTCCTTCATATATTTTGAACATCTCACTATGTCTTAAAAAAGAGAGCAAATTCATTCTTTTTGATGACTGAGTAGCATTCCATTTGGTATTTCCCAGTGATACTGGGGTTCAGAGAATGTGTTTTACTGCTGAGCTCCATCCCCATCCTTCCCTTTGTGAATATTTATGGACTCAGTTCGTACTGAAGCACAGTGTTCTCAATTTTTCTTTTTTTTTTACTTGTTATTCTCAATTTTTCATTATAAAGAATGTTACACTGACTGTACATACATGCATATAATAACAAGTGTTGCTAAATTGCCACCCAGAAAGGTTAGACAGTTTTGCATATCTGAGCAATCACATGTCAAACGGCTGCTCACATCTTTGTCAACACTGGTGTTCCACTTTGTCTTCTGTGTGTTGTCATGAAGACAATACACGGTGTCTTATTGGTTGTCTTTGCAGTTTCATATTTATTTATTTAGCAGTGCTGGGAATCCAACCCAGGGCCTTGCACAGGCTAGACAAGAGCTCTATCACTGGGTTCTAGTTTTAGCCCTCTATTTGCATTTTTAAATGAATTAAATTTTATTTATTTAGTGTGAGCATGTATGTGCATGCGTATACATGTGTGCACACATGCTGCAGTGTGGATGGATGTCAGAGAACAACTTTTGGGAGTTGGTTCTCACCTTGCACCTTGCTGAGGCAGGTCTGTCCTATTCCTTTGCTGTGCCATGTACAGGCCAGCTGGTCCCTGAGCTTCTGGGCCTCCCATCTCTCACAGGAGTTCTGGAATCACAGACGTGTGCCAATGCATTTGGCTTTTTGTGTGGATTCCAGGGAGGGAACTCAGGTTGTCAGGCTTGTGTGACTGATGCTTCCACTGTCAGAGTTATCTCCACGCCCCCTAAAATTCATTTTTAAAATAAGGTAGAATATTTCTTGTGAGTTTTCTCTTTTTACTTTTACTTTATTTCCTTTAGGTTAAGCCACACGTCCTTGGTTTGTAATAGCTCTTTATTAATGAAGGAAACCAGCCATTTGTCTTTTAGGTTGTAAGCACTGCTTCTCTATGAATTTTTTTTTT
>NW_008474536.1:0-1282 GCF_000622305.1 Nannospalax galili | reverse complement strand
TCACAGAGATCTGTCTGCCTCTGCCTCCCAAGTACTGGGATTAAAGGCATGTGGCTCAGTTGAGTGCATCTTTCAACTCTCACTAGAGAAGCTTCTTCTTGTAGACTCCAAGGCATAGACCACACCAAGGTTCATCTGGAAAACACAAATTAGACTACAAGGACTTTAAAAATAGAAAAATCAGAGAGGACGTGAAATTGGAGGCATAGTACGACAGGAAAACAGATGAAGGAGTGGGTCTGAATGTGATCAAAATATATTGTGAAAGTATCACAAAGAATCAGTAAACACGTATTTAAAAAACAGTTGCCTTAATAAAGTTTATCTGCAGTGGTTCCAATTCCACAAATCCGTCAAACTTTGCCCTGTTAGAGACTTGCCACATGATTCCTCTCTCTGTAACAGGCCTTTCTCTGATCCGCAAATCCCTCTGAAGCATATCGGTGGAGCCTCCTATGCCTCTATCAGTTATGTACTCTGCCTGCCTCAGAGTTGGTACCATGTGATCACTGACAAATGTATAGCTTTTGACCCCTAGAACGGTGGTACAAGACACAAGCTGCACTACTGGAACAATTGTGATGGCCAGATAATACACTAGAATATAGGGAACAGAAACTTGTAGAAGCTGGAAAGTAAGCCCCAAGCCCCACTAAGTATCCTGTATCCCCAGCATAAAACTATTTCTCTCTCAAGACCATGGTGCTTTGGAGTTGTCATGGAAATGGAAGCATCAAAGCTTTTAAAGGTGCATTCAGGGTCATTCTTCTGTCATCCTTTTATATATTTTGATCTCCTGACTTGACCACATTCTTAGTAAGCTCCTCTTGTTGTACCTTTTTCACTTCACAGCATGTGTATTGTGGTAATTTTCCAACATTAAGCTCTATTTCTCCTTTGATTATAAACATGATCTTTAATGTTTCTCTCTTAGATTTTACTATAAGCAACAAGACTAGCTGTACTTTATTCTCAACACTGTGGTGATATTTCTTCTGATAAATGTTTTTCTTCCTGGCTATTAAGTTTTACCTTCCAGTTACCACTGGAACATACAAAAAAACTTCTTTCAAGAAGTTGGAGAGATAACTCAGGGGTTAAGAGCACTGGCTGCTCCTCCAGATGACCCATGCTTGATTCCCCAAACACAAATGGTAACTCAAAACCATCTTTAACTCAAGTTCCATGGTATCCATCTGATGTTCTCTTCTGGTCCCATCATGGCTCCAGGTCACCTGGGACTACAGGGAGACCCTGTCTCAAAAAGATTAAAATAAACAAA
>NW_008474535.1:0-1281 GCF_000622305.1 Nannospalax galili | reverse complement strand
TTCAAGACCAGCCTGGTCTACCTAGTGAGTTCCAGGCCAGCTGGGGCTACATGGAGACTCTGTCTCAAAAAGGCTATAAAAGGGGAAAAAAATCAAAACATATCATAGTAAAAAAATTAAATGTACAAAACAAAGAAAGAACACTGAAAGCAACAAGAAAAAAAGTTGCAAACAAAGGAAAACCCATCAAAATTGCAGCAGACTTTTCAATGCAAACTATAAAAGTAAGGAGAGACCAGACCAAAGTATTCCAACTGATAATTGATCATAGATGCCATTCCAGAATACTTTACTCAATAACACTGTTTATCACAGTAGAAGGGGAAAAAAATCTTCCATGACACAAATAGAAGGAAGAAATTCATGTCCACAAAACCAGCCCTACAACAAATACTTGAAACAATAAGAAAGACTGTAGTAATGAATGAGCATTTCTAAGACTCTACTACAGGAAGAAAATAAGTGAATGTATAATTATGAAAACACAAAATAGAACTAAGAACATAACCAGAAATTAAAATGACAGTACCCAATACACATCATATCATTCAATAATAACTTTAAATATCAGTGGTCAACTACCCAGTCAAAAGACACAGACTAGTTGAATGAACTAAGTAACAAAATTCAACTTTTTGTTGTCTGCAAGAAACTCATCTTACCTTCAAATATAGGTACTACCTTAGGGTGAAAGGATAGAAAAAATAATTCCAAGAAAATGGCACTAAGTAACAAGCATGCATTACAATTCTAATATCTGACAAAATAGGCTTAATATTAAAATTAATCAAAAGAGATAAAGAAAGTCTCTTTATTCTGACCAAGGGAGAAGTTGACCAAAAAGACATTACATTCATGAACATAGATACAACAAACGGTGGTGCTGCCAATTTAATAAAAAACAGTACTGTGGGACTTCAAGATACAGATTAACCCCAACTCGGTAATAGTAGGTGACTTCAGTGTCCTATTTTCTCCAATAGACTTGTCAAATAGAAATTAATAAGCAAAGAGAGAGCTGAATCAAATGGTATTATACAATAAAAAAACCTAACGACATCTACTAAAAGCTTTATTAAGGTACCAAAGAATACATAATCTACTTAGTAGTGAATGGAAGGTTCTCTAAAATTTAGCACACACTAGGGCACAAAATTAACCTCAACATAAAAATATTTGAACATGCTGGAGAGATGGCTCAGTGGTTAAGAGCATTGACTCCTCTTGTAAAGGACCCATGTTTGAGTCCCAGCACCCACATGGTGGCTACAAACCGTCCTT
>NW_008474534.1:0-1283 GCF_000622305.1 Nannospalax galili | reverse complement strand
GGGGGGCTTGGCTTGTGAAGGGAAAGGATTTCAGTGGGACGGGGAAGGGGGTGAGTGAGAGCAATGGGGTGGGAATGGCCAAGGTTCACTGTGTTTCTGTGAAATTCCAAAGAACAATAACGATAAATTCCAAACTTTGTAGAAAAACAAATTTACACGTTTGTTTGCTTTTTGTCAACTTGACGTAAACTGGAATCACCTGGGAAGACCTGAACCGCAACTGAAGAATTTCCCAGATGAGACTGGCCTGTGGACATGTCTGTGAGGCATTTTCTTGATTGCTGATTGATATAGGCAGGCCCAGCCCACTGTGGACGGTGCCATCCCTTGGCAGGTGGGCCTGGGCTGTATAAGAAGGTAGCTGAGCAAGTCAGGTGAGTGAGCCAGTGAGCTGCGTCCTCCGTGGTCTCTGCTTCAGCTCCTGCCCTGACTTCACTGGATGGTGGACTGTGACCTGTAAGATGAAATAAACCCTTCACTCCCCACATTGCTGGTGTCACAGCAACAGAGACCAGAATGAAGAGGTATTAAAATAATCATCTTTGAACATCAAGTTGATAAAGGAAAGCTTCCTGCTTAGTTTCTTAGGCACAAGTCTTCTTCAGCGTGATGCTGACCTTGACTGTGGGAAGAATGGCTGTGGAGTACAGTCAGAACAGTACTACGGAAGCCTGAGCTGCCTCCCTGGAGCGGCTTGTAAACACAGCATCTGAATCCTGAATCGCAGGACCCGGTGTTTCCAGAGCCATGCCTGAGAGGCAGAGGTAAGTGTGCTGATACATCTTTGCCTTCCCCAGCTTGCTGTGGACTGAGAAGAAAGATACTTGAAACAGAAGGGAATGAGTGTCTGGGAAGTACTGGGCCTTTGTTGAAAAGTTGTTGGAAATACAAAAAATATACAAAATGGAACTTAGAAGGGGTAAAACCATAGAAAGAAAAACGGGAAAGAGGCTAACAGAGGGCACACAATAAACTCTCAGAACACCCTAAACCACTCTGTCACAACAGGCAAGGTGCCACCCAACACTTTGTATACCCGCTGTGGCAGGGAATGGAAGGGAACCTGTGTCTCCCCTCTCTGAATGGTGAGCCTGGGGCATCCCAGTGAGTGCTGGGGCCCAGACATGCCTGACTAAAGCCCTCCCACAACTCAAGACCCCACTGATTACTGGACCCAACCCCTGGACACCCCAATCTCCTCGGGGTGAAGTGCAGGGAGCTGGGAGCCTGAGTCTATCTTCCTGCACCAGCTGTCAGTGCCACAGTGCTTGCCTCTGCTAGGC
>NW_008474533.1:0-1282 GCF_000622305.1 Nannospalax galili | reverse complement strand
AGAGAGGCATTGTTGGAAGTGCGATGTTCCAGTGCCACAAAACAGCACCCCCTTGTGGACCATCACCTGTCCAGAGCCAAGATACCTCAAATACAGTGAAGGCCCTATTGCTTGCCTACCCTAGATGTATTTAAAAACTGCAGGACTAGAACCATGGGAAATTTTTTTAACCTTCTTGTTGTGTCTACTGAGCCACTTACTTTGAATTCTCTTTGTAACAGAAGTGCTGACCGCAGGGGCAGCTGATGTGGGAAGTTTGTTCTCAGAAAGACTGCCACTGATCACATTATCTTTCGATCAAGTCTTCCTAGCTACTGGAATGTGACCTTCTGACCACTGGCTGAAGAGGGTCAGTGCAATTGTGCATCAAACGTTTGGCTGACGAGCCCGGATGGAAGGACTCGGCACCATGCAGGTGTGCTTGGCTTCATTATAAAGTTTGTTAGAGGAGACAGAGAAGGGCTGAGGGAAGGGATATTACTGGAAAAGATATGCAATAGGTATTGCATTATGACAGAGATAATTATATTAAAAGTATCAATTGCAACATCATTATGAAACCGATACACTTAAAACCAAGCTGATCATTAATAAATCAACTGTCATTCAATTATATATTGTTTCTTGAAAGAGATGAAAATATAAATGTGATCCCTATAAGTCACCAAGAATTTTATGATGATAAAAATAAGAGAAAAAAGAACTTTATGATGGAAACTATCAAAAACTCACAGTCTCCACAGTCATTTTTGCTATGCATTGAGAGTCTGTCACTAACACTTTGATGGCTTTCTGAGGTACATTAGAAACATGTAAAACCCAGGTAGGGATTTTATTGAGGTCTATGACACTCATGAATTGATGCTGACTTTTGAGAGTTCTTTTGCCCTTTGTTACTGTAAAATGCTCCAGATGTGAGATCATCAGACTGAGTTTATACTTGGTGATAAAAGTAAATGTAGCACAAATATTTAGTACAAAAGGGCAAAACTGTACAATTCCACCATCATTACAACTCTTAAGCAATTTTAATTTATTTTATCTTATATGTATGAATGTTTTGCCTGCATGTATATAAGAGCACCTGTGTCATGCAAGCCCAGGGAGGTTAGAAGAAGGCGTCAGATCCCCTGGAACTGAAGTTATAGATGATTGTTAGCTGCTGTGTGGGTTCTGGGAACTGACCTCAGTCCTCTGCAAGAGCAACCAGTGCTCTTAACCACTAAGTCATCGCTCCAACCCCTAAAATTCTTAAAATTTAAAAATTATATTATTTATTTTT
>NW_008474532.1:0-1282 GCF_000622305.1 Nannospalax galili | reverse complement strand
CCCTCCCTCCCTTCCTTCCTCCCTCCCTCCCTTCCTTCCTCCCTCCCTCCCCTCCCTTCCTTTCTCTCCCTTTCTGCCACACTGGAAATGGAACCCAGGGCCTTACACATGCCAGACAAACACTCCACTGCTGAGTTACATCACCAGCCAAAGGAGCCCAAGTGGCAGCCCGCTCTTAGGAATCTCTCACTCATTAAACAGCCCAGTGTAGGGTGCTGTGCTCAGCAAGGGGCCAGGAGAGGAAGGTAAAAAGACATTGGCCCTGCAATACCTCATAGATAGAAAACAAGGGGCAGGACTTCGAAAATGCTAAATAGAGGTTCCCAGAGGAGTGCAGAAGGGGCAATTAGTGAGGATTGCTGAATCATGGGTGTGGGCGCCTCACAGTCCAGTTACACCAGTCAGAACTCGCAGCTACTTACTGTTTCTGAGAGCAAAGCAGGTTGAGCTGAGGAGTGTCACTCCTCAGCATCGGTTAGCTTTTGATGAGCCACATTCTGGTGGGTCTTTGGTTAAATGTTGACAGCTTGGCATTGGGATGTGTCAATGTCAACCAGATGTTGGGTGTAATTTTGGCATGTCTTTAACAAAAAGAAGTATTTGGTAAGATAATGGGTACTTTGTGATTGTAGTCATATAACAACACTGATCTAAGGTAGGTAGTGATGGGAATATCCAAAGTGAAGGTAGTTATTTATGACGGGAAGATTATAGATTAATTTTTTTTCATGTGTATGAGTGTTTTGGCTGCGTGGATATAAGTGCACCCATGTTGTGCAATGCCCACAGCAGCCAGAAGAGGGCGTTGGATCCCCTGGAACTAGAGTTACAGGCGGTTGTTAGCCACCATGTGGGTGCTGGGAACTGAATCCAGGTCCAGTGCTCTTAATTGCTGAACCATCTCTCCAGCTCTAGATTTTAGATTAATTTTCATGATTGTTTTCAATGTCACATTGCTTCCCGTTGAAAGAGGAACAAACAATTATTCTGTTGTATCTGCCCATTTCTTTTCCTATTGCTATGATAAAATACCCTGACAAAAGCAATGTGAGGGAAAGAGGGTGGATTTGGCTTACAGTTCCAGGTGACAGTCCATCCCTGCAGGGAAGTCAAGAAGGCAAGAACTCTGAGCAGCTGGTCCCGCTGCATCCACTGTCAAGAGCAAAGACAGTGATGCGTGTGTGCAAGCGCTCAGCTTGCGTTCTCCACTCTTCTGCAATCCAGGATCCTCTGTCCAGGAGATGGTGCTGCCCACAGTGAGTGGCTCTTCCACCTCAAGGGA
>NW_008474531.1:0-1282 GCF_000622305.1 Nannospalax galili | reverse complement strand
TTGGGGAAGAGGGGGTGGAAAGACTGAAGGAGCCAAGGTTTGTCCTTGAACATGGGAAGAAGAGGCTTTCAGGCCACTGGAAGCTTGGACATGTGAACCTGAAGCAATGGTGGCACTGTCCACAAGAGACCCATGCTGACTCGATGAGACAAAGTCTCAGCGTGGAGCCAAGGAAAGGGCCGGTGGGACCTGGCCTTAGCCTGGGAACTGTTGGCAAGCGAATACTGTTGGAAAAATTGCCACATGTGAGAGAAGATATGCAGGATCACTAGCAAACGAAAGGGGATGAATACATTTTAATAAAGTATTTAATAGTCAAAGACAGATTCATTTTCTTTTTTCTCATAAAAGTGAAATATTTCTTAAAATGTAGAGTTCACAATATTAATTTTGAACTAGATTTGCTTATTCAAATGGGAAGAAGGATTCTTTCCTGAACTATTATGGAATATGTGTGTTAGGTGGGTGTGATGGCATGTATCTATAATCCCAGCAGGCAGGAGGCTAAGGCAGGGAGATGACACAGTTCAAGGCCTACCTGGATTACACAGTAAGACATTGTCAAAAAAGATAAACAAACCATGAAGGTGAGTATGTATATATTTGTGTGGGCATATCTCTGCATAAACATAAGATCGTAAAATCAGAAGCGTGCATTATTTTCTTCAGTCAAGGTAAAAGTGTTGTTAAAGATTTTAATTCACATACTATTTTATAATGAATGCACTACATTTGGCAATATATTCATATTATTTGGTGATCAGATACACATCCTCACAAGAACTCTTACTGACTGGGAGATGCTGGTCAAAGGATGCTGAATTGTAGTTCAATGAGAGGAAGAACATCTGCCTGCTCTCTCCTGTCACAGACGTCTCCTTCACCATGGCAGATGACAAACACACTCCATTCCTGGTCTGCATGTTCTCTCAGCTTTAACTATCTATAATTAGCTCTGTGAGGAGACAGATGACTATACCAGGCTGAAAGAACTAAAAGAAGCATTTTTTGAGATGCAGGACCAGTATGCAAGGTTGGCTTCCAAGTCTCCTCATAGCTCTTGTAGAACATGTTGACTATGCTTTATGATGAAATACTCTAGTTTTGAAAAAAAAAAATCCTGGGTGAACTAAACAATCACATACACAAGAAAAGTTGAGCTTTAATAGACCATGTTTCTATCATGAATAAAGAATATGGGGACTGGAGAGCTGACTCAGTAGTTAAAAATACTGGCTGCTCTTGCAGAGGATCCAGGTTTGGTTCCCAGCACCCACATGGT
>NW_008474530.1:0-1282 GCF_000622305.1 Nannospalax galili | reverse complement strand
ATCCCCTGCCTGCTACGGAGGCTACTCCTGACCAGTCTCAGCAGGTTCTTAGTAATTTCCCAGGCCCTCTCCCAAATTCTTCTCCTTCCTCTGAAGTCACTGTATGGGCTGGTGAGGTAGCTTAGCAGGTAAAGTCCTTGCCACCAAGCCTGATGACCAGTCACTGATAAAAGGAGAGACCACTGATTTCCGCTAGCACACACCAAGTATAATTTTAAAAACAAAGCAGGACGCGGTGGCACATACCTTTAATTCCAGAGTTCAGGAGGCAGAGGCAGGTGATCTCAGTGAATTTAAGGGCAGCTTGGTCTACATAGAGTTCCAAGCGAGCTAGAGCTGTACATTCAGACCCTGTCTCAAGAACAAAAAAAAAAAGCCTAAAAACGAAATCAGTATGTATGCCAAGAACATGCCTGGATATAAAGTGCATGAAGGTAGAGCCCAAAGATTTATAAGGAACAATTTTATGAATTTCCCATTGTAATACATTAAGGGCAGTTTTTTTCCTAAACTCTTACTGTCATCTTTGTCCATCTGTCATTTCTCACTTTTATCTTACACTGAGAAGTTAGCTGTCCTACACTGAAACCCTGACTTCTGTCTTCCACTTCTGGATTCCAGAAGCCAGGGCAGCCTGGGGAGAGTGGCCAGCATGGTTCCGCCACTCCCAGGCTCAGACACACGCTGCCTGGAATCTCAGAGCTTCTGGCCCAAGCTCTCCTCCAGCACCTCATTCTGCATGTCATTTCAGCTAAGGACTTAGTCCGTGTGTGTCTCTTCAGAGACAGGCTGAGGAGACTCCCAGACGGTGGGACTGGCCGTTGTGAGTTGCTGACAGTTTTCCATAAATGCCAGGTCCTTGGCTTGGCAGACCCCACAGTGGCACCCAATTCCACTGCTCCCAGCTGCTCATCCTCTGACTGAGATGTGGGCTGGGAGTTTGACTGTAGATTTTGTTTCTAGTTGGGCAGGTGAGGCAGCGACCCTCACCTCCTATTTACCCAACCAGATGAGTGATTCTTCCAGGTGGTGGTTTCCATAAGTATCCCATTGTCTGGATTTTCCCCGTTGAGCCTTGCGGCCCTCCCCTTCCCAACAGCCCCCTCCTCTCAGCCTCTGTCCAGCTGTCTCCCCTGCTACACCACACACCACCATCCTGCCCCGCTTGTCTTCCCAGCCACCCAGCCAGGCACAGCCATCGCCACATCTCCTGATGGTACTCAGGGCTTCCCACCCCCTTTCTTCCCAACGCCACACCTTTCCTCCATCTGTCCGCTGTCTT
>NW_008474529.1:0-1282 GCF_000622305.1 Nannospalax galili | reverse complement strand
GAGGGGAATCCCCATCCAGTTAAGACACCACAGTCCCAAAGATACTGATGAGACGGTCACTGTGGCCTTGCTAGACCCTTCCAAGGGAGGGCGACCTGCATTCTTCTGAGTCCCTACAGACCCTTGTGTTCTATAGCGATCTCTGACTATAGAGGAACACATCCTGTCCTGATAACAGGATTTTGAGTCAAAGCAGTAAGAACGTAGGGTTCACCCCAGTGAATAACCATTAGCAATGAAAGGACCTGATCTAAGTCACTGCCTTTAGAACTTCAGCATCCTCCTCTGCAAATTGAGGATATTAACCCTGAGGTTGCTAGTGGTTACACAGATTCACTAATAAAGCTTGGTAAAGCGACTGCTCAACATGTTAAGTACTAATTCACTCCAGTCTCTATGACCTCACCCAAGGCCAGAGGAGCTGGTGAGGAAGGGATAGTATAGAGGAAAAGTGATAAACCCAATCCTCTAGCCTATGACCAATACTCCAGCCAATGAGGAGCCAGGAAGCTAAGCCAGCTTTATTTTAGGTCCCCAAGGAGGTAGTGGCACTAAAAATAGAAACTCTGCTCAGATGACTAAGAAATGTCCAGGAAAGTCTAAAACAAGCCAAGGAGAAAGCCTAGATGTAGCCATGCCTGTACACAAGAACACAAGGTGTGTCTCAGTTGACATCCAAGAAATAAACCAACAAGTAGGAGAAGCACAGGGCTTACAACCCATCTCAGACTCAGTCCTGGTCACACTTCTAAGGGATCAGAATACGGTTGCACCCATTTGCAAACCTGGAATAAATGAGACCACAGCTCCCTACCCTTACATCTCTGCTCCTTCCACCGTTGTGACTCACTCAGTATGTCCCAACTCCACAATGCCCCCGATACTTGTCCAGTTCCCAAAAGCTCTAGCGAAAAGCTGTAGGATTGAGTGAGGGTCATTTCCCCTTTTGCCCTCAATCCACACAAAGGTTGAATAGCTCAGCAAAGGTCTTAGAAAAAAAAGAGTATGCCAATCAGAAGAAATAGCACCACCAGATGTGGGAGGGAACAAAAGCAGGCTGGAAACTGGGAAGTCAAAGATGGTGGTAAAGAAAATCAATCCAGACAAGAAAAATGCTGTCAAATATTAGGGCAGTGGGGCATAAAAAGTATGAGAGAGTTTGTTCTCTCTTTTTGTAGTATTTTTCTTTTTCTTTTTATATTTTATTTATTGATTTTTGTGTATGATTGTAGTGCCTGCATGTAGGTAAGTGCACCTGTGTCATGCAATGCCTGCAGAGGAC
>NW_008474528.1:0-1282 GCF_000622305.1 Nannospalax galili | reverse complement strand
CTTTTTAAAAAAACAAAAAAAAAAAAAAAAAAAAAAAGTGGGTGAAATGGTTTTTCAGACAAATACTGAGAAATTTAAATTCAATGATCATTGTTCAACCCCCTAAGGTAACTGAAAAATGAATGCAAAAGGAAGGAATTGGGTGCAAGAAGCATGTCAAAATCTGTAAATTCAATAATAGTCGTCTTTCTGTAATTTCAATTATGTGGCTAATTTAGCATAATGGAAATTACTGTTTTCTATTTGTCTTTATACTTTTTTGCATTTTTAATTTAAAATGAGGCTTTACAAATATGCAAAGAAAGTACATTCTAACAGTGACTGTTCTGATGCTGCTGTAGTTTCTTACCTGTGTCAGTGGAAGAGCTGTGCTAGCTGACTCTGAAGCACCAACAGTGCTCGTGCAGATTGAGTTCTGCTTGCCCCCGGTGTAGCTTCTGCACTTACATGTGTTATCCTCTCTCAACCTCAGTAATCCCGTGACGTAGGCACTCTTGCTATTACTGTTTTACATATGAAAAAGCACATTATAAAAGCTGAATAACTCTTCAATAATATCAGTGACCACGGAGAGCAAAGCCACGGAGCAGCAGCTGGGCGCAGCGCCAGCCAAGGAAGCGGCTGGGACGCGGTCACCCCAGCGCTCGTGCTTCTGACTGCTGCGCATTCTCTTCCTTTATGTCTTTATTTTGATAAAATTACTGCAATGTTAAATCAGACCAAGACTCTCTGGAAAATAATTTGATGATGATTTCTTACTAAATTTAATATTATCTTAATGGGAGAGTTTATCTCTTTCATTATTTAAATGAGGACACAGCATCCCAGACAGATGAATTGACTCATTCAAGGCTATGTAGCAGCCTTCCAGATGTTACTATAGTAGCAGCAGCATCTAGGAGACAGTCTCCTGACAATAATACTAGCATTATATCCTCTAGAAGCTGAGTATTTAAACTCAACAAAGGCCAGGGTTCTATTAGAATAGTTTAGGAAAATGTTTTATTCAGAGATAGTCATCCTGAAAGCTGGCATTTGTCAAACCTGTTTATTTTCAATTTCATTTTGGAGACAGGGGTCTCACTGTGTAGCCCTGACTGGCTTAGAACTTAATGTGTAGACCAGGCTGGCTTCCAGCTCCCAGAGATTCTCCTGCCCCAGTGCTGGGATTAAAGACATGTACCACCACACTCTGCAGTTTATTTTTAAGTACTTTAAATAAAAAAAAATTCATAATCTTTGCTGGAGTGGTCCAATTCTTCAACTTTATCCTCCAGTGTTG
>NW_008474527.1:0-1279 GCF_000622305.1 Nannospalax galili | reverse complement strand
ATTCTGCTCACAGACAGGAAGCCTATTTTATCCCAGTTCATAGACTGGATACTTCCATGGAAGAGTGACTGAAGACAGAAAAACATTTGCTTAGCATCCAAGGAAAACCCACCATAATACATTCCATTCTTTATCCAAGTATTTTTCTAACATGTAAATGAAATAGCAGGATTAAAAAAACAGAATGCTGACCCCTAAGAAAACAGTGATGCTTCCATTATAAAGTGGAATTTAAACAATATAAACAAAATCTCTCAAGAATGTACAGAGAATAGAGAGATTCTAGAAGTCATTTCTAGGAAGTCTGTCTTTCTATAAAACAAGAGCACTGCTATAAAATTAGAGATAAGACCAAGAAATGCTTGGGGATGTACCCAAAGGTACAGTGTCTAACATGTGCAAGACCCTTGGTTCAATCCCCAACAATGTAAACATTGATAACAAAGGGAACAGGGAGAACAGAAAAGGCACTTGTCACCTAGCTAGGTTAGTAGGGCTGTTTAAAAAGAAAATAAACATAGTCTGACCAAAGTGAAAGAAAGGATTATGAGACTTGAAAGATGGCTCAGGCTGTAAAGCCCTTGCTGGACAAGAAGGAGAACCTGAGTTTGATCCCCAGCATCCATGTGAAAAATCAGATGGGCAGAACAAGCCTATAATCCCAGACCTTGGAAGATGAAGGTAAAAGAAGCCCTGGAACTGGCTGGCCAGACGTTGTAGCTGAATTGGTGAGTTTCAGGCTCATTTGGAGACCCTGACTCAAAAAGTTGGATGGGGAGCAACTGAGGAAGACACTAGACACAGAACACCTGTCTTCACCTTCACTGTCAGGTACACATGCTCACATTTATACAACACACATACACACACACTATACATGCACACATCAAAGTGAAAGAATGTATCATAAGAAATACACATAAGAGATCAAGATAAAAATTATAGAGAAATATTCCAATATACAAGTAAAAGGAAAGAACAGAAACACAAAACAATAAATAAACTTGTAAATAAAATGGAAGGGACTTTACCAGGCACAAAGATATTATTTCAGATTAAAAAAATACAGGGCCAATAAAGTCAGAGTAGTATCTTATTTTAAAACAATTTCATATTTTAAAATTAATGTTATTAAAGTGTCATGAGAGAGGAAAAAATCAAGTCATTTAGAAAGAGCTGCCTACTATTAAAGTAATAAGATGTTGGGTGTTAGATAAAAAGAAAGATACGTAGATATAGATAGATGATAGATAGATAGATAGATAGATAGATAGATAGA
>NW_008474526.1:0-1282 GCF_000622305.1 Nannospalax galili | reverse complement strand
CTTTCTGTTGGTTTTCATGGCCACTCTATTTGTCTCATTACTATAGCTATATAAAGCATTTTGAAATTAAGTATAATGTTTCCAGCTTTGTTTAACTGTCTCAAAATTTCATTGACTATTCAGTCATTTGATTCCTTATGAATTTGGGGGTATGTTTTGAATATATTCCTGTAAGATGTGGCACTGTGCCATTGGGATTTTGATAGAGAATGCAAGGAACTTGTGAATCACTTTAGGTAGTACAGTACATTACCACTTTGGTAGTAGAGTAGTTCCAATCCATGAATACAGGATTGTTATTTTTAAATATTTTTTTCTTTTCTCTTTTATGTGTATGGCTATTTTGTTTGCATGTATGTAAGCACACCACATGTGTGCAGTGCCTACAAAGTCTAGAAGAAGGTACTAGATATCCCAGACGTGGAGTTATAGACAGTTATTGGCCACCATGTGGGTGCTGGGAACAGAACCTTGGTCCTCTGCAGGAGCATCAAGTACTCTTAACCACCGAGTCATTTTCCAGTGCCCAGGATTCCCATTTTTGACCATCACATAAACCTGCAGGTGGAATGCCCTTATTTTACATCTCTTTGTTGAGCTATAATTTCCTGTATTTTCAAATATTTCTATGAAAAGCAGATTTAGTATGTGTGAAAAGTTACTGCGAAAATGGGCAAAGAAGGCATACCCTATATACTTCTTGGGCTCTTTCTATGTCCTCCTAAATCTCCCTTGATGGGTTCTGTTGTCATGTCCCTCACTTTCCTACATGTTCACTGCCCTCTGGCCTCCCACAGCCCTGAGAAGAGGTTAGAGGACTGTCAGTTGAATGCATTTAGAAAGATCATTAAGGCTCCTTACTGTCTCCTACCTCCCTTCTTCCTCCTCTAGCTCATTCTCAGTAATACAAGAAATCCATGCAGGCAAACAGCAGAAGCTTTACCGTTAGCACCAAAACTTACAGAAAAACAGAAGCCTCAAAATCAACAGAATTCTGAGTTTAAGAAGAAAACTGGCATTGTTTTCTCTCACAGCTCAGTGTGATGTTTATGGAATAAAATGTTTGCACTTTCATCTTCTGAGTAATATTAAAAGCAAGCTGATGCTCACACAGCTTTAAAAATTGGGAAAGTACCATTACCATGCTATTTGAAAATGTCTTTTTTAAAAAAGTAATTTCATGCATATATAGGTATGCTCATTTCTTTAAATAATAAATAATCATGTAACATGATCAATGTTGAATGCCATTTTCATGGGTAAATAAAAATAGGATACAAAA
>NW_008474525.1:0-1282 GCF_000622305.1 Nannospalax galili | reverse complement strand
CAGCATGCCTTGAAAGGGCAGTAGAAATGTAGAGGATGCAGCTCCTTAGCAAGAACAGTTCCTGATGCGAGGACTCCCTGAGAGTCCTCAGCCCAAGGTTCTCCTGACATCTGAAGGAAGGAAATGCATGTGTGGGTCATGAGGGTATAATCTGGGGATATACAACAATATCAAGCAGACTTTGACAATGAAAGAGATGGTGTTCTATAACCACCAGACTTTTTCTCAACAGCTTAGAAATAAATTTACCAGAACTAGAAAGCAAACACTTTGAATTATATTTTAACCAATGTCACAAAAAGGAACCCACTCTCAACTCTGGAAATATAAACACTAAAGCAAAGATACCATTATTTTGATCAAACCCCATGTGCCAGTATTTATTATTTTTTGCAAAGTGACACATGTTCACTTGAATGAATAGACTTGTTCATTTACACAGACTTGCTGGATCCTCAGTACCTCATAGACTTGACTACATTTTCACTAGAGATATCTGCCCTTTGCAGGGTTACACATCAGGACCAGATGCATTTCGACGCCACAGAAACTGTTTGAAACTCTGGGTGTACTTGCTCCCCAGTATAGCAAGCCAGACAAGAGTGCAAAGATGAGAGGATCCTCTCTTCACTGGAACATCCGATCTCACCCTCTGTGTTGCATACAATAAAAAACAAAATGCTGTTTGAGTGGATTTTAACGCTAAAGAGATCCAAGAAACTTTGGAACATCCTATAATTTTGCTTTGGTTTTTAAGACAGGGTCTCCCTGTCACCACAGCTGGCCTGAAACTCATTGTATAAACCAGGGTGGCCTCAGTCTCATAGAGATCAACCTGCCTCTGCTTCCAGAGTGCTAGGATTAAAGGTGTGTGCCACCCTGCCCAGCATCTTTATAAACAATTTAAAATGAGCCAAGCCAAATGGCTACAAATGGATAACCTGTCTCATAAAAATAAAATTTAAAAGAATTGAGTGAATCTTTTATTTCTGTTTGTTAATAAATGGTATCTGAAGCTTAAGTGCTTATGTTTGCAACACTAATGTTTATTTCAGAGTTTAGGTCCCCCTGCAAAGAAACTCTGCTTTTACTGGCCTGCTTTTAAACTCTGTTTTCTTTTACTTCTGTGCTGAAAGTTAAAAAAATAACAAGTTTCATTCCCATGTTTGCCCTATTTCCAGGTCAGTAAAGATAGTTTAATCTACTTATAAGATGAGACTCCAGAGTTTTGAAGACACCCTGATTGTAATATCACACACACATATGCACACACACACACACA
>NW_008474524.1:0-1282 GCF_000622305.1 Nannospalax galili | reverse complement strand
AGTGTACTTACCTACATGCAGGCAATACATGCGTACACATAAAATAAAATTTAAAAAAAGAAAGAAACAGAGCAGAATGGAGAGCTCCGAAGTGAGTGGAGAAAACCACAGTTCAGCTCAGAAGAAGCAAATTCATTGGCACGAAATTCTAAGTAAAAGGAAAAGAAGATGGACAGGATGACGGAATAAGAAAAAATAAAAACCAAGCAGAACCCTGGGGACATTAGAAAATGCAAAGGAAGAATGGTCTCACATCAAAAAAATGAAAAAAGAAGAGACATGGTTAAGGGAAGCCTCCAAAAGGAAAGTCGGGCAGAGAAAAAACAAACAGTAGCATTAAACCAAGAGCCTAGAACAAACTGCGGGTCCAGAAGGCAAAGAAATCTCAAAGCCAACCAGCCCAAAAGCTGGGTGTGCTGGTGCACATCTGCAGTACCAGCACTTGGGAGTGGAGGCAGGAGGATCAGTAATTCAAAGTCAAAGACACCAAAGGTAACCAAGTTTATACTGAAAGGATTCAGCTGCCATGCTGGCTAGGTTGCCAGTGACCAGAGCTGTGATGCTTTAAAGAACGGGATGGGTCATCGCTGTTTAGGGATCCTTCTGTGAATTCACAGGAAGACTTTTAAATCCTGGTGATTCGGGAGGACAGTATGAACCTGAACCCTGGTAGATCACAGGAAAGCATCAAGCATTATCTGGCTTTTTGCAGAAAACCTGAAGCATTGACTAAACAAACTTAAACTGCCAGGACATTTGTCTTCATGAACAATGATTTCTGCTAATAAACAAACAAGCAAATTAGAATCAAGCCACAACCATTTTGCAATCCCTCTTAAACCTGTGAACGTAGAGGAATGTCTCAGTACAAAAGAGACATCACTAACCATTACCTCCTGCAGGAAACACAACACACCAACCACGAGGCAGTAAGACAAAGGAGGCAAAGGTAAGAAAGCAAAGCAAAGCGTCTAGAACTTCTTAGCAAATCCCAGGAAATGCAGGAGCCATAGGAACGTGGCTAATACTACCACATGGATACAATCATCAGAATCCAGATGGTAGGAAATTCACCCAGACAAACGGTCTGCTTTCTCAATAGAAAGGAACTGCAGCACAAAAAGATGCAGGCGGTCCCAAGAGCATGAAAGAGGCTTACGAGGCACACTTGAACTTTAATTGGATCTTGATTCAAATGAACTATATTAAAAAATCTGTCAACATACAAAAAGTTAGCTATAAACCAATTAAAAAAATGCATGAACATTGACTGGAGAGTTGG
>NW_008474523.1:0-1281 GCF_000622305.1 Nannospalax galili | reverse complement strand
GCCAAGAGACCACCCTGCCATAGAAGGCCATAGGGGTATGCATCTCCTTTCCTGGGCGTGGAATCACTTGGACTAAATTTCAAACTGTCACGTCTCCTAGCTTTTCCCTGTTATTAATTCCTTGCTTTCACTGTAAACTATCTATAGGATTCTAGCCTTCTGAAACATGTGGAGACTTGCCACCCAAATTTTACATGTTTTTGGAAAATTCCCTTTCTTTACTGAACTCTTTTATGGTTTTCTGGATCCTGAGATATTGCCAATGTCATCCTTTGTTTCTTTAACCATATTTAATGTTGCTGTCTGTGCTGGTTAGTTTTTGTCAACTTGACACAACTCAGAGTCACCTGGGAAGAAAGAAACTCAACTGAAGAACTGCCTGGATCAGATTGGCCTGTGGCCATGTCTGTGAGGCATCTTCTTAGCTGTTGATGCAGGAGCACCCAGTCCACTGAGGGTGATACCATCCCTAAGCAGGTGGGCCTGGCCTGTATAAGAAAGCTAGTTGAGCACAGGCCAGAGAGCAAACCAGTCAGCAGCATTCCTCAGTGGTCTTTGCTTCAGTTCCTGCTTCCAGGTTCCTGTCTTAAGTCCCTGCCTTGGCTTTCCTCCATGAAGGACTGTAACCTTTAAGCCAAATAAACCCTTTCCTCCCCAAGTAGCTTTTGGTCAGTGTTTTATCACAACAACAGGAACCAGACCAGAACACTGTCCCATGTCTGTCTTGTAGCCTCAGTATATATCCTTATTAGGGTTGAGGCTATGGGTCAGGCCACGCCCGTGTACTGCAGCCTCCTTACAGCTGCTGTAGGGGAAATGGCATGCCCCCTACCAAGAGCTTGTCTGGGACTCTCTAACTTCAAATAGATTCCCCAGGTGTCCAATTCTAGAAAAGTGACAGACGTTATCCTCACTTCCACCTAGAAGCTTGCAGTTTTCTTCAAAAATCAAACTTTTTATGATGAGGACCCATGAGTGTCCAGCCAGCTGCCCACAGAGCATCCAGAGGCTGCCGTGCTTGGTTTCATATCACCCCAAGTCTGACTCAAGGTCAGCTAAGATTCAGCATGACTGCCACTAAATCGTGTTACTATGTGGAGCATGGTTCCTCATGAAATGCCCCACTCTAGCCTTCATTTACGCAAAGCTGAACAGGGAGCAGCACCTACTAAGTCTATACTCAAAGTTCTGGAGATTGACTATTACAAAGGCCAGACTTCTGAATTAAAAAGCAACATTGCAGGGCTGGAGAGATGACTCAGCAGTTAAGAGCACTGGCTA